>NC_056524.1:24482263-24542694 GCF_019175285.1 Sceloporus undulatus
AAAAACCAACACTTTTTATTACAAAAGTAAATTAGACAAATTTAACCAACAATTGTGTATTCATAAATATATATCCAGACATTGTCTCTCTGTAATCCTTCTCTTTCAATGATTATTTTGTTGTATTGATCCTCATTATCTTCAAATCACATATTTCATTTTACATTCATCTTACAAGAAGGATTTAAAAGTAATACATAGCTTGTTTATTTCCCCTGAATCTACCATGTCCATGTAGTAGGGTAGCTCTTCATGTAATCTGTTATATGCATTTGATCTTAGTTATGGAAGCCTATTTTAATGTAAGTTTCTCGATGTTTGTTAGTTCTTTGGAACATCTTTGCATAGAGCCTTTGAACGGAAGGATTCCCTTGACCTCCACTGATATATCACTTTTCCGCCTTCAGATTTTTTTTTGTCTGTCATGTATTAAGGATGTCTTAACTCTGCTAGGCCTGTTGCATTGTATTGATGTTGATACTTTATTAAATAACAAAGGAGAAGTGTCAGTTGGATGATTCTGTTTTGAAGCTTTGCCGTGCCTGTAAGAAGCAGCTAAGTCACCATCCAATAAAAAAAGAAAGAAAGAACCTAGCCTCTACAACAGGCAGAGGGAAACACAGTATGACAGTTTAGAAACAATGTTATATTGCTTTTCTCCTGATTGCATACTTAGCGTGATATTGCTTTTATTTCAGTGTGTGCTTTTTTGAAAAAGTAGCAGAAGCAAACAATTGAAATATCTGGTTCTCAGAGGGAAAAGAAAAGGATTGCATTGATAACCTGTCTGCAGGGTTGGCGTTACTAAGTGATCCAAATGATGATCCTTTTTTGGAATGCTACAACGTCCTTCCCATGAAAATGGCAAATTGCTGCCATTGAAATCAATAAACTTTCTGTTGCAAGAGTAAAAAAGTGAGCTAAGCTCAGTGGTTGCTGTAAAGTAAGAAAAGCAAAGGAGACAGAAGAAAATGCTGGAAAGAATAAAGAAAAAGGAACGGACCAGAGGATCAGAGGTCTCTAGTGGAAACTCTGTGTACTTCATCAAACTACAAACCCTAGGATTCCATATGATCAAACCATAACATTAAAAGAGGCATTAGAGTGCTGTAAGCATGTAGTGTGGATGCACCCTCATATATTACTAAAAGGGCTGCCAGCCCAACATTGAGTATTTTATCTCAATATTCAAGGTTAGGCCTATTCAGTTCAGAGCCCAGTTCAGTGATCTGGATATGGACCCAGTTCAACCCAGGTCTGTCTGGACTAAACCCATTCCAATCTGCATGTCGAATCTGGATCAAGACTCAAATTGCAAGTCCTCTACCATTGGCTTGCATTGGACACCCCAAAATTCCTACATTTTATTTTATTTTATTTTATTTGCACATCTATATGAAATTCCAGTTCAGCCTCTGATTGCTCCGGATTGCTATCGTTTCCCTCCTGATCTGTGGATGAGGATTCTTCTAGGTAAGGCATGACACAGTGTGACCAGATGTCATAACTTCAAAGGACAACAAGGGATCACAAAATGTAGGACATTCAAGAAAATTGGGTAATGATTGATTTGGTCCAAATAAACCTGATGTACTTTATTGTCTGGGATATTGGCTGAATGCGTAGCATAGCTTTATTAGATGCCTCCAACTCAGGGCTGGTGGAATATTTTGAATATTGAGAAAATGCCATGGTGACCGTGGCCAGTCAAAAAACATTTCACAGGAAAGCAAGAAATGCAACCTATAACCTAAGTAAAAGATGGGTCTGAGACAGATCTTGGCAGAGTTACATTTTGGTCTACTCAGTTCAGACACTTCCATCCAGCATGTCATACTTGCTTGGGGGGATTCAGGAAGTTATGTAGTCCAAAAAAGTAACTTCTACAAATTCTGGAATGAGTTTTAGAATATAAACCCAATCCTAACAGTGGCACTTTCCACAAAAAGACAAACTCATGAGGCTTGTAGATAAGTAACTTGCTGCATATCCTACATGCATGGTAGAAATGGAAACTGAACCCTCAATACACAAACTCAGTTCTTTGAACCCGTAGTTATCTCTCTTTCAGAATCACTCCTATGCACTCCTTCTTCCCCTATTCTCTCTCTCCTCATAATCCAAGCACATAAGATCCAACCACCTAACTCCCTCTTTTCTTTTTCACTAGCCAACCCAATGTTCTTTGTCTCACAGCCATAGATATTTTATGCAATAGAATACTGAATCTTCTAATGGTGGAATTTTCTGTGTGTGAAAGGAGCACTATTTCACCTCTTTCATTCTGTCTTAAATGTCAGTTAAGTTCAACTGATAGTGATTTGCCACATTGCCTGAACACCAAAAGACAAAACCATTTATTTGAGATGCTGGGATATACCATGGTCCTCTTTGTATTCTCAAAGGCCAGTATGCAATAGCATCTTTCCAGTGATTCTGCCAGTAGATTCAGGCTTGTTCTTCTCTTCTCTGTTTCAAAACTCCATGGCACTGAGTATGTGCTCAGGAGGAGTTTCCAGCCCCCTGGAAAAGATTCTTGGGGTGGAAAGGGAGAATTAACTCTCCTACTTCCTCTAGCAAAAGCAGCACAGTAAATCTTTCCCAGATTCACTTCCTTAAAAAAAAAAAGATGTATGTTTTCAAGAAGTTCTTCAACCTATTCCATACATGTGTAGTGCTACCAGAGAGTTGCAAATGAAAAGAGCCCACAAGTTTATCTTACCAAAATGTGTGTGTGTGGATGAGGGAATTGCCCTTCAAATAAGAATTCTATCTCCTTGGGAAAAAAATCTATTAAAAATGTCCTTTCATTCCCCAAATTTCAAGCATTGTAGAGTGTGAGACGCTGACAGTTATTCATGCCTAAACTGTTAAGGAAAAAGCCACATGGGTTATACAGTAAGAAAAATAAAAGATGTATGTGAGAGTCAGAGTGACTCAGCAGAAGCCAATGGAGAACCACACAGGTGTGAATGGTAATACAATTAACAAGTCCTGAGTGCCAAGGACAAGAATTGCAAAGTGGACAATTGGACACACCTGACAATTGTTAAGTGGTCAAGGCTGAGATGATGAAATCATTAATTGTGGGATGAACAAAGAGAACCAATGGGAATGATGTACACGCCTACTGGGTGGAAAGAGACAACAGTAGGTGGTACCATGCTTTGGCTATAATAATGACTATGCATCCCAATGCATTTTGTGGGTAGTAGAGTGGATAGTAGTGGATTGTGAGGAGTTGAGTATTGTTTGGAGCTGTGTATATAGTAGAATAAAGTAGATCTTTTATATAAGACTACTGAGTTGTCTGGTGTCTTGGGTGAAGCTACAAGAACCAGCAGGACCCTGGTGAAGAAGGGTGAAGACTTCTGTGGAAGCAAGCGTGAGAAGGCTTGGAGAGTTTGTCAGGGTCTTCAGCCTGTTCTCTGCAACTCTTGCAAAGATATAACAACTGGCCAAAACTGGTCAGCGTGGTGCACAACCAGGTGGTGAGTTTCAGGCCAGGTGAAGAGCCACAACTCCCATCATCCCTGACATAAAACTCATCTACTTGCTGGTCACTTTGCCTCCCCCTTTTATTTGGATGCCTGAACTCTGTTTCTTAATGATGATCTATAGTTTAGAGTGACTGCAATGCTAGAAATTTAGGGACTAGAAGATAATAGGTATACCACATTTAAGGAGGTAGATGCATTTCTGAGCATTACTTCTTTAACAGAAAATTTGGTAACGGGCTAGAAATACCATGGAAGGAACAGGGATAGATTCTTGCACAACAAATATATATCCAAAACAAACAATATACACATGCGAAATGAAACAACTAGTTCAGGTAAAACTTACACAAACAAAAGCATTCTGAACTTTCTAAAGACAACTTGATACCCTCCAAAATGGTTTAACTTGCCTTGTTTAGCTGTAGCAGACACACACAGCTACAGCGGGACTGGCTGGAGAAGGATCCCATTCCTTGCAAGTTCAAACTGGATTGCATTGCTTTAGGGAGGAAAAGAATATTTGAAAATATTCAGAAAGTGGTAGAAAAATATGTCTTTTGAATTTTGATAAGAAGAATTCTGGACTGACAAGAATCTTTGCAATTCAGGACTTATTCTAAACAAAATTTGCAAATGCTTGCTTTGCACAGAAATTGCTGTCTTCGATACAAATCAAAAATGTATGAATTATATGAAGAATAAATCCCCATTGCAGCATTTTCTGCACTGAAACAGAATTTTCTACATAAGTTTAATATTTCTGTACTGAATTGTTATTTTCCACACAGAAAATACTGTTTTCTCTGCAAAACAACCACATGTGAATTTTGCATAGAATAAAACGCAAATTGTGAATAAGCATTAAAAAGGGTGGTTTTTCAAAAAACTTTGTTGCAACATGAGGAAAACTGCTGAAATTACTTATCGTGAGAAGAAACATAGGCGCGTTACAGACCGCCGGATTGCAGTGGTCTGCTGCCATCGCCACTTGCACCGTCTGGGAGCCGCAGCCTTTAAATGGCACGGCTCCCGGACGCTGCCGAGAAGGAGCGTGGAAATCATGCTCCTTCTCAGGCCCCGGAAGAGGCACCGCAAAGTGCAAGGAGCACATTTGCTGCGTCATTTCCGGGGCAACACGTGTGGACGCAATGCGTCCAGCACGTAAAGATGGCAGCGCCCATGTGTATAGGGCGCTGCCATCTTTACGCCCCCATCACATGCTAGGGGTGAGGCCGGTATGGACGCTAGGTCCTCTGCCAACCCCTAGCACGTGACGGGGGCGTATTAAAGGCCCGTCTATAAGGCGCCATAGTAAATAATTATGTCCATATGTTATATTTACTGCAGATATGATGCTGTAACCCAACTGTAGCTCTCCCTCACCAACTTCCCAATGCAAATGCAGCTAAGAAACTTCAGCTTGACTGCAGTAGTTCCCAACCTTTGTTCCTCCATTTGTTTTAGACTTCAGCTCCTAGGAGCCCCAGTCAATTTGGCTAGTAGTCAGGAATTATGAGAGCTGAAGTCCAAATCATCTGGGGGACCAAAGGTTGGTAATCATTGAGATAGAGAATGGAGGAAAAGTGAGGCTGGGCATGTGTTAAAAGACTTTGTAAAAAGGAGCTGCTTTTTAAAGAGAATTTATCTGTGTTATTCTTGTATTTCTTGGGGGTGGAGAGAGCGAAATGGTCTCATTTTCTCACCACCCCCTTATCCACACCATTGAAATAGTCGTGAGTATAGCCCATGTTCAACTGAGGTGAAATGCTCCACTGATGTTCATTACTGTATCTTTATATCTGAAGGAAACAGGAAAGACATCCAGTTCCCATTCTTCCAACCTGGTATTGAATTGAAAACAGCTTGATGTTTGTGAAGGAGATTATTTTCACAATTGAACTTTTTATTTTAGGGCTGCATCTTTGAAAATGGAATTGCAGAAAGTTTTTCTCCTTCACCTTGACTTTGATTACAGTTCTTTTCCCTCCTCAAGCAACCTACATTATGCAAAGTGATTTTCCTGTTCACTGCAATCAATCTCAAGTATTTTATTCCTTATCTTTCTCATTTGATACCCTTCTTTTGCTACCCAGTGGCCCCTGGTGCAGTATTCTCAGTTTCTCCATGCCTTGTGCATTTTGTTTTAAAGCTCCGTGCTGATTTCCTTCTAGACACTCTCCACATTAAAATCTCACTCTTATTTTTGTTTTTGTTTTTACTGTCATTCACATCTTGCCTATTTCTTTTTCTTTGCCACACCTTCTTCACCTTTATTGGTCTAATCTGATGTCAGATCCTTTAAGGGGAAAGTTTGGGTCTAGCCTTACTATTAGGCAGATTGAGGCCACTGGCAGATGGCAGAAAGAAGTGGGAAGGAGGGCTGTGTGCCAAGGAGCATGTTCTTCACTCCCTAACCTAGGCTTCTGCCTTTGGGTGCAGTGAAAGATGTGCTCCCAGTAATGGTGGAAGAGTGAGGGGGGGGGGGGATGAAGAAAAATTATAACAAGTAACAAGAATGCAAAAGACAGCCTGTTGTCTTTTGGTATCAGGTTCTCTCTTGACCACTTGTTGAACATATAGATTGCCACTCTCAGGTCTTATTTTTCAGGAGAATCAATTAATCTTTCTCCTTTATTTGTCAGAGAGGGTGTAGATTCACATGGGACCCCCCTCCCCCCCGATGCATAGAAACCAGCTTTAGAGACTTGTGTAAATTATTCTATGATATATTTCCTATTCTATCTTTGCATGGATTTCCTGAACCAATAGGTTTCTTCCCCCTTTATTTCACTGTATTAATTTAGTGTAAATATAGTCAGCCCTCCATTTCCATGGATTTTTTATTGACAGATTCAACTAGCCATGGCTTGAAAAATACTAAAAAATATAAATTCAAAAAAGCAAATCTTGATTTTGCCATTTTATATAATAGAATCTATGGCCCGGTGCAGACGGGCCCTGAATGATGCCCTCATCACATGCTAGGGTTGCTTTGGGACAGAATGCCCACACGCCCCACAACCCTAGCATGTGACTAGAGCATCATCGCTGCGCAATGCCGGATAGACAGCACACGTAGCGATGCCATCGCTGCTGCACTGCATCCAAATGGAGCAGTGCAGAAGCGATGTGTTCACGCTCCCACAGGCTGCTTGTGGCAGCGTAAAAAGGAACCACTTTTTAGAGCTCTTTTTTTTTGCTGCGCAGCAGCCCCAGTCTGCCCTTCCAGGCCTGTCTGTACCAGGCCATAGAATCATAGTTGGAAGAGACCACAAGGGCCATCCAGTCCAACACCCTGCCATGCAGGAACTCACAATCAAAGCATCCTTGACAGATGGCCATCCAGTCTCTGTTTAAAGACACCACCACACTTGGAGGGAGTGTGTTCCACTAACAGCTGTCACTGTCAAGACATTCCTCCTAATGTTTCAGTGGAATCTCTTTTCCTGTAGATTACATTCATTGTTCTGTGTCATATTCTCTGGAACAGCAGAAAACAAACATGCTACTTGTTCAATAACTTGTAAAACTACAAATCCCAGGATTCCATAGGATGGAGCTACAGCACTTAAAGTGGTATCAAACTGCTTTATTTCTACAGTGCAGAACTGGTTTTAGGATTCCACAAGTAACTTTTCCAAGCTCTAATTTATTATGAAGAAATGGCACTTGAAGCTTTTTCACTCACTATTCGGTACCAACTGGAAGCTAATGTTTACTTTAGACTTTTAGATCCCCCTTTAGTTTTCTTTTAAAAGGGTGCATACTTCTGCATACATATGGAATTTCATACTTGTCCGCTGCACATAATGATTTATTTCTCAACACTTTTATCCCACCCTTTATCATAGGACCTCACAGTGGCAAAGACTACAAACATTTTAAAACATTTCCAGATTAAAAGCACAATTCATTTAAACAATATAAAAACATATTAAACATAATGCCAATAAAGCCCACTTAAAGCAACATTAAAAAGCCCATTTATATGTACACTTTAAATAAATTATTCCCTGAAAGCTTTCATAAAAAGTCATGTTTTGGGTTGGTGCCTGACAGAAACAAATATTGTCATCATTTGGACATCCAAGAGGATAATTCTCAGTTGGGGCAGGTCCTCAACGGTCCTGTGTTTTGGAGAGTGTTCACAACTCCATTGATTTCTGCTGAAGATCCTTGAAAAATCACGAAATCATAGAACTGGAAGAGATCACAAGGGCCATGCAGTTTAACCCACTGCTATACAAGAATATACAATCAAAGTGTTCCTGACAGATGGCCATCCAACCTTTGTTTGAAAACCTTCAAAGAAGGAAACTTCACCATTCTCCAAGGCAGACTCTTCCACTGTTGAACAGCAATTACCATCAGGAAGTTCTTCCTAATGTATAGGTGGAATCTCTGTTCCTGCATCTTGAATCCATTGCTCCATGTCCAGGTCTCTGGAGTAGCAGAAAATAAGCTTGCCCCATTGTCAGTATGACGTCCCTTGACATATTTATTCATGACTATCATGTCACCTTTTAACCTTCTCTTCTCTGGGCCAAACATACCCAGCTCCCCAAGCCACTCCTCACAGGGCATAGTTTCCAGGCCATTCACCATTTTGGTCACCCCCTCTGGGCCTCCTGCAATAAAGATTTTTTCTCATACAGGCCAAAATGTGTTGGGCTATTTTAAAAAGAAAATACAGTCACCTATCTTGGAGCACATGAAGCTTGTCTTCTAATTGTTTTCTCCCTATAGATAGGACACTGAAGAGGCCTCTCTGGCACATGTCAATTATCAGGTAGGCACATATATAGAAAGGTGCTCCTTTGGATACTGAGGTTCCAAGTTGGTTAAAGCTTTGGTTGTATGCCATGCACACTGCATAGGCTCCAATGCCATCAATGTTCTGTAAACTCACAGGTTCCTCACATATGTAAGTTCCTCACGTAATTTTTTTAAAAAAATCTCTATTTAACTTAGTTGTAATTATATGTAAAATGTTAAATCTACATATCAGTTAAATGACACGAAAAGTAACAAACAGGGAAGATGAGCAGTAAAAATAGCAGAATATAAAACTAAAATAGCTGGGACATAAACTAGGCACATTTGAATCATTATGAGGTGATCAAAATAGATTTTTCCAATATTTAATTTTCAAGGCTCGTGGGCAATGAAGGAATGTTCCTCTGTGCGTAAACAAAATGAGTGGCCACCAAATCATCTCAAATGTAGCCTTTGCAATGTGGCCATGGGATTCCCCCCCCCCCACGTCAATTTTTCAAAAAGTACCAGTGGCCACAAACTATCCATTCATCTCCTGATAGCTGAATCTTTCAGATCTATGCACCACTTAGAAATCTCCAGTCTTGTAGCTCCTAGTTGCAGTACTAACAATGACTTGTGTTTTATGACTTTATCACATGAGGTTAAAAAAATATCTCTGGCCAGTACTTATCAGACGACTAGAGCGTGTCCAAAGGAGGGTGACTAAAATGGTGAAGGGTCTGGAAACCATGCCCTATGAGGAACAACTTAGGGAGCTGGGGATATTGAGCCTGGAGAAGAGAAGGTTAAGAGGTGATATGATAGCCCGGTTTAAATACTTGAAGCGATGTCATATTGAGGAGGGAGCTAGCTTGTTTTCTGCTGGTCCAGAGACTAGGACCCGGCGCAATGGATGCAAGCTACAGAAAAAGAGATTCCACCTCAACATTAGGAGGACCTTCCTAACAGTAAGGGCTGTTTGACAGTGGAACAGGCTTCTTTGGAGAGTGGTGGAGTCTCCTTCTTTGGAGGTCTTTAAACAGAGGCTGGATGGCCATCTGCCGGGGATGCTTTGATTGAGAGTTCCTGCATGGCAAGGGTTGGACTGGATGGCCCTTGCGGTCTCTTCCAAATCTATGATTCTATGATGTCATTTTCATCCTATTTCGTTACTTTCCATTGACGAGCCAAACCTGTCAATGATCTTTCAACATCAATATTATAGCCAGGCATTATGGTGCGAAAACCATCTTTGTGTCAAGTCTGGTATTACAGCAGTCACGTAGCAGGATGGGTCCTGATTCTCCTCCTCTCTCCTCATCTCACTTGCTATCACAAAGTAGGCTTACTCTGCTCTTTTTTTTAATTTAAAATTATTTTTACTGTGTTTGCATACTTATGGCAAAATGATAACATCAAATAACAAGTAATTTTTCATAGTTTTCATTGTTTTGTTGTAGTTAAGAAAAAACCAGCAAAATTAAAAATAAATAAACCAACAGTAAAGCCTGAATCAACTTGCTTTGGAATAGCGAAGGGGTAGGGGAAGAGAATCAGGCCCCCTCATGGCATCTCATGGGGATAAAGCCAGAATTCAAGTGAAGAGGCTTATCACATCCAGGGGGTTGGTGGGCGGATTTGCAGCAGTGCAGTGATGTGAAAGAAGAGTGGTGTGATAACAAAAGTTTTCAAAGTGGAATGTTTCCTTTCATAATGTGATTGCCATGAGACACAAGGCTGGTGTGATAATATCTGTAAACATTCATTTTGACCCTCAAAAATAGTCAGCAAAAATAATGGTTCTGAATTATAGATAATCTTTTGTCATTTGTTATCTGACTTAGAACCTGCAAGATTTGTTTACAAACTTCTGCAACTTTTGTGCAGTTCAGCCACATATGCAATATTGTACATTTACCTTCATATCTGCACAAATGTTTTGGAGAAAATCACCTGTTTTATTTAATTTTGTTGAGCCAAATTATAAACCATTTTTAATATGCTGTCTCTATATTGTGCAAAAGTAAACTCATAAGGTGGAGAATTCCATATTTATTCCATTGCCTTCAAGTAAAAGATTTTGTGAGTTCAAACTACCATGCTTTTTAAAAATATATTAACATTTTAATGTGATTAACTAGGATTTCATAGAGTTTTGATACTTGACTCTTGGCTGTGTTGTGTGAATCTTAATAAAATGTTTCAAATATTGTTAGAAATCTTAATGCCCCCCCCCATGTAGATCCTTAGCAAATGTAAGAATTTGGAGTCAGAATTTATCTAGATACTCAGATGAAATTGGTTTGACCTTATAGAAGAGGTCTCTCATTCCAAACGTTTCCCTCCAATTTCTAAATTGCTGTATCCAAGCTATTTTACTCAGCGCCCCCCTGTTTCTTAGTGAACAGGTTTTCAATTTTGCTTTGTTCTGAGTCAGTAAAATTGGATAAAAACAAAGCTTCTATTGTTTCTTTGTGTTGACCCATGATCTAAAAAAGTCTCTTCAAATTAAATGTATCATCTATTAAACCTGAAATACTGTAAAATAATAGTACAGATTAAGGATAAAAAGACCTCCTCATGAGGTTTCATTGCACTGGACTGTTCTAGGAAATTTGAGAGTTTTTATTTCCTGCAATAAATATCTCCAGTGTTTTGTTTCCACTTGTGTGTGCCAGGCTGTATTGGTATGTACTGAAAGAGAAATGTGAATTTCAGCAGGATTTGCCTATAGTTGCTCTACTAAGTATGAAGAGTTTTAGTTTAGACCAGTTTTTAGCTTTTCTATTAATCCAGTTGAGGAACGGTTTGTGGTTTCTGAGGGGCAATTGAGATATATTTCTGTGGGGCAATTGAGATATATTTTTTGTTATTTGAATTCCAAAATATTTGATAGCTTGATTTTCAAATTATTTGAAAATCTAGAAGAATTTGAAGGAATTTTCTAGTTCTTTTTGTTTAATTAAGGTAAAATTGAGGCATAACATATTTTGGCTAAATTTATTCTAAGGCTAGAATTGTGTGTACTTTTGAAATGCCATTTTGTTTTAATTTGAAACATTATGAGCTACTACTGCAGCATTCCTCAAGTATGAAGAAGCAATGACTTAATTTTGAGGTGGCCTTGTTTCTTTTCCAGGCTGATAAGCACTCAGCCACCTGAGTTTGCTATTAGAGGGGAATGAGAATGACGATAATAATGTGATATAACATATTCATTAATGTTACTGCTACAATGCAGGGATAGCACAGTGATTCTTATTATGCAAATAGATAGAACATGCAGTGAAAGTATTGTATTTGTATTTCTTTCAGGATAATGTGCTAGTTTTCTCATTTCCTTTCCCTGCCCTTGGATAGTGACTCGTTCATTTTCAAATTTCACATATCTGCTTTTCCCAGCCTGGCAACCTCTTTTGGGTATTGAATTATATTAATGCAATGCATCAAAGTTTATTGTTAGTGATAAAGCAATAATCTTTAAAAAAAATTATTTGAAGCACAATGTCCACTATCCCCTGTCCTATTCTAATATGAATTTGCTTTCTCTGTTATATATGAACACACTGCCTGGCAGTTTGTTTGCTTCAAGCAGAACATACTACATCTACTATTAATCTTTTCCCAGAGATGCATAATTTGAAGTTGAATTCTCCTGTATTAGTCCCCATATATGCATCCAAATGTTTATCAAAGTTCAGGAGACTGTAAACAGTTTATCCTGTATACCTTTCCAGAGTGTCCAAAATTTGGGAATATAGCTTCCAGAATCCCCCAGCCATCACAGCCACACAGTCCACACACTGGACTAGCTAAAGGATTCTGCATCTTATAGTTTTCATCTATGTAGCTTTATCATGCTTAGGCTCAGCAGCAGATTAAAGATCCTCCCTCCACCCCAACTGCCATTGCCCTAGCCTTATTCTAGCCTCAGAGGGAGAGAAGGAAAAGAGGCAATATTTTCTGAATTCAATCTGCTAGTACATTGCCATCTGCATTTCCTCTTGTGTCATGTATACCTGAGGGCAGGGAACTAGGGGTTTTTGTATGGTCTTTTACTTGCAAAGTGCTATGTACAGGGATGTTGCTATATAAATAACAAAGGTTATGATGACGACGACGATGATGATGACAAATACATTTGGAACAATGATGGCTGGTGGCTTACATGTCTATTTTATTTGACAAGCAATTAATTATTTCAGAAATTCTGTGTGGTTCTTTAAGGAATGTATTGAATTAGGAATGGGAGTTGATAAGATCTTGCTCTGAATTTGTCAATAATAATAATAATAATTAATAAGTCCAAATATATAACTATCAGATTGTCCCTATTTACAAGCTGGTTGGTATTCTCGAAGAACTGCAGACTGGTAAGAAGAAGTAAGAACCTGACTATCTAGCCAGGCCCATTGTTGTTGTTAATTGCCATCAAGTCAACTTCTACTTATGGTCACCCTATGAGTAAGAGTTCTCCAGGACACCTGTTCTCAACAGACCTGCTCAGGTCTTGAAAACTTCAGGGCAGTCATGGATTTCTTTGTTCAGTCTTTTCACCTACCATGCTGTCTTTCTCTGTTCCTACTGCATTCCACCTTACTAAGCATTATTCTCTTTTCTGTGTCATGTCTTCCCATAATACAGGTATACCCAAAGCACAATAGCCTCGGTTTAGTCGTCTTGGCTTCTAGGGAGTGTTCAGGCTTGATTTGCTCTTGGACCCATTTATCTGTCTTTTTGGTGGTCCATGGTTTCTATAGTACTATGCTCCAGCACCACATATGAGTAGTGCTGTATCTAATGATGCAACTGGACTCAACTGGATACAGTCCAAAAGGATGTTCAGCTGTTGATGTGCTCAGAGGTGAAAGCAAAGTCTGAGGGTGCACAACAAATATTAACCCAACATGGAAGTGAGAAGCATGAATCATGGGAAGCTAGGCATTATAAAACAATAAATGGAACATATATATGTTGCAATACTTGGAGTGAGTGAGCTGAAGTGGGCAGCAATGGCACATTTTCAGTCATATATTTGCATGGCAGTTATCACATGGAGCCTTACAATCCCTGAAATGTGGCTAAATCATCCGTACAGTGTGTAGTCAATTGCACTTGCCTCCCGTGATTTAATCGTCATTGAGGCGTCCTGCTCCTCTCCTGTCAGCAAAGTGCGGAGCAGTCATTTTTCAACAATGGGAACTTCCATTATTTAAGAAATGGCTGCTCCATAAATGTTTTGATGACGAGAGAGGAGCAGGATGCCTCAATGACGATTAAATCATGGGAGGCAAGCACGATTGGATCTCACACCCGTGTCCTTTTCAGATTATTTAGCCACATTTCAGGGACAGTAAGGCACTGTGTGATAATTGCCATAGTGTTCAACTCAAGAAATGTCAATCTAAGAAGAAACAGGTAGCATTGATAGTGGGAAGACAAGCCTAACACATATAATATGCATCTTTTAAAAGTGCTATCACCACTGATATAGAATTGGGGTATTGGGCTCTATTCTTCCTAAAACTGGGATAGCACCAATGACTCCTCAAGTGCAAATAGTACTTTTGACTCAGAGACCAATCATCTTGCCAGCTGGGTTTCCATAGATAGTAAAAGAAGGAAATGTTAGAAGACTGGAATTTGATTTTCTTCTGTGTGGGCAATCATGTGAAGCAATTTGGTGAGAGACTGTGGTAGAGATTGTACATAATCAGCACTGACAATGCAAGCTTTGCCAACAATAATGCAAGTCACATGATGCTTGAGGCAGTTTGAAGCCCCTTGCAGATGTGTCATTTGTATTAATGTAGGTCTTCGAATTGCTCAGTTTAGAGTTTTGAGATCCTCTCCATTCTGCTGCTGCATATCAGCGAGGCAGATGCTACAACGGTATTTGTGAGCATCATGCTGAAAAGGTTCCTGCCATTTAAAAGGCAAAGCATGCACCTTTACTTCAAATATGAAATTAAAACCAGTCTCATTATTCATGTGTTTATCAAGAGCCACACATGGATTGACTGATGCAGTTTATAGCTGGCCTTATGGTCCAGGTGGACCCTCAAGATGTCCCAGAATGTTATTTCATTTTTTAAAAAAAGGATCTACAGTTAAAATCCATTTTAAATTGGCAACATAGAACAAGCAGTTTGCTATCCTTGTCTTAACCTAAAATCCAGACTGTGTAAACCTCTCTATGTAAGCACTTAGCAGCCTAATTGGGAAGAAACTATCATCTCTTCTGTTTTGGAGATAGGTTTCACACTCTATTTTCCCATTCTTCCTTTATATGACACTTCTGCTTGTGGGGATATGACAACCCCACCTAATCAGTCATTTTAAACTTGGGCAGAGCATACAAGAGAACTCCGATGAGACCACAAGATTTCAGGTGTCAAAGAGTATAGCCTGATAATAGCAGCAGCAGCTGTGTTTATTATCTCTGTTCCCAATTTGATGTGACTTGGGAGCGGTACAGTAACAAGGCTGTCACAGCTACTGTTCCATTTTATTAAGATGAAATTTAACAAGGCATCCAAGGACAGTCTGTGATGGTGCCAAACATAGTGGTGCTTTATCCATGAATTTTTGATCACTTATCAAAGAATGGTTGAACTGCAAGGAATTAATTGATCATGAGAATTAATAGTTCCAGATAACAAAGAAAAGTGAGTATACACTACACAATGGGGAAAGAAACCTATTTATTTAGAGTTGGTTGACACATGCTTGTTCATCATGGTGACACTACAGAAGTAACAGAAGTTTGACATTCTACATGGAACAGAAGAAGGTGGAAATAATATGTGATTCTCATTCGCACAAGAAAAGTTGCACTGGGAGACAGACACATTCACTTGCTCATATCTTTAGATATATCTCAGGCTATTCTTTAATTGAGGGTTCTCCTTACCAGTAAGCTACCTGAGACAATGCTCTCCCCTGAGACTAATTTGGTTATAGACTTGTTCAGCAGGTCAGTCAGAGGCTGAAGGTATGAAAAAGCTTGGGAAAACCCCAAAGAGAATGTCCATGTCAATAACAACAGTGCAATTTTCTTTGAACATTTTTCCAACTAGCATATAATTCGAAACAGGGCATTTGCTCCTTCTTGTGTATTGCAGACTACTGATCTGAATTGCTATAGTTGTTTGTTGTGGATTGCCAGTTTTCCCCAGACTACCACATGGGAGACTGCTTGGAAAAACCAACCCAGTTTGCTTTCCGGAAGTATTTTTGCTGGTCTTTTGCAGCAAGAATAAGCAAAAAAATCATGTGGCATTTTACGATGAGGGCTGCAATGCTCTATCACTTACTTAGCTACATCATCATCTTAGCTGCATAGATAAGTAGTGTCTCCCAACTTGTGTTCCTTGTGTGTGTGTGTGTGTTGTTACTTTCAGTGTATGCTTATTGTGTTGAGTCCCTACGGCCATTAGTGTGTGTGTGTGTGTGTGTGTGTGTGTGTGTGTTTCTTTTAAGAATTTCCTGCAAAACTACACTGACTCTCAATTCTTTTGTGATTATAATATGAAATACAACAATCTTTGTGAACCTGACAGGCAAACCATGGAAGCCATTGCTCTATGCAGGTCTTTGCTCAGTCTTTTTCTATTGCCTTTTTGTTGGCGAAGGAATGGAACAGCAATATTCCGGTTTGCATCTTATTCTGTCACCAATAATTGGATCACTATTTCATCCTCCTCACTGGCCTGCTCTGCCAGGTTCTTACTTGTGAGCCTCTCATTAGATCAGGGCATTTATGTGTCTGCATTTACTGCATGAACATTTGTTAAAAGACCTGAAATTTGATCAAACTTTCAATAGCTTAAAATACTCTCAGGCTGCACAACAGACTCTGCTTCTTATGAACCATGTTCAGAAATAACAACAGAATGTCTAGTGGCAGCTTTAAAACTAACAGGTTTGTTTTAGCATGAGCTGTCATGGATTAAAATTGATTCCTCAGATTCTAACACTGTGATGTGTAGAAAATAACAGTTACATTACTGACATAAACATCATGACAATAAATAAGGCAGTAAAGACATGATACATGATATTTTACACGAGTCTTTTTTATAACCCTGAAATAATAAAACCACAAATAAGTGTTTCTTCAGTCCTACTGCACTGAACCTAGAATCTCCTATTGCATCTTTCAAAGGAGAATGACGTAGACTGGTTAATATTAATGTGGCCATACACATTAAATGTTGAGATAACTACCCTCTTAATACATGCAGTGTGTTAAGAAACCATGATCTTGATTCACATTTTCGGCTGCTTTTAAAATGTCCCAGTTTCTCTCTCCTCCTCCCAACTTCCTCCTTAGTCCTGTTTACTTCAGTTGCTACAAAATGAGTTCAAAATGTAAAATTAGCTTGCACTTCATCAACTCAGCAGCAGGAAGAAGAGAGGAGGGAACAGAATCTTGTTTTTCCAGCAGGCTCAGGCAAAAGCAAACTGCTACAGCCTCTACTAACATGTGTGTTCTTCCTTTAATACCTTTTGCCATCTTGACCACACTTTAATATTGGCCGGCCACACGTGTCCTTGTTTTCACCTGTTAAGTGTTGGAAGGTGTGGCAAAAAAGAAGGGACAGATCCTGAGACTAAACATGTGTCCTGAGATCTGACAACCCTAGTGCCTTCCCTGATTCCTGTCTTAGCAATGGGTTTATCACCATCCCTTGCCTCAATTCTCTTTTTGAAAAAACAAATAAAAAATATAATAGCTGTTATCACATAGATGTTATGAGGACAAGCAAGTAAGCATGCTAACATGTTGAAAGTGCCATTTGTCAATAGTAATAACAATAATTTACATTGCTGCAAGCCTAGGCAAAAGTAGGCATGTTTAGTCACAAGGCTGGGAGAAAGGAGAGATTATTTACTGGAAGGTAGCATATTGCTGCTTCTGGTCAGCTTCAGTAAACAGAAATGACAGGAATCAATAGTAGTGCTTCCACAGTGACTAGTCTGGCGTTTGGTATTTCCAATTCACTGAATGGAAATAGACGATTACATCTTAGAGGCCCAACAAAATTGATGTGAAGGGGGAGAAGAGCAAACTGTACTAAATAAACAACATCCTACAGAGCTACATCAATCAGAATAGAAGCTATAAACAAAGCAAAGGACAAAAAGGCAGTTGCTCTTAAAAACAGGCCGCCTGGGCAGGTTACGTATGTAATCAGTAAAGCAATAATAATCAGTTAAGCTTCCACAATGAAGATGGGTAGGCCAGAGGACTGGCTCAGAATTAAAAATGACCCTAACAGATTAGAATGTTCGTCCAAAACTAACAAAATGAATTTCAACAGGGGGAAATGTAGGATAATATACTAAGGCAGTAAAAATGAAATGTACGGATATAGGATGGGGATCTGCTAATTTAATGGCAGTACATGCAAAAGGAATCTAGGAGTCTTAGTCAACAGTGTGATGTGGCAGCTAAAAAGGCCAATGTGATTCTAAGCTGCATCAATAAAAGTATAGTGTCTAGATCAAGGCAAGTAACAGTGCCATTCTGTTCTTCTTTGGTCTGGTAAAGTGTGGTCTGTGGGCCACATGCAACTGTTAATGTCCATTTAAAAATTGTTTCCAGGAAAAAAAACCAAATGACTACAATATATGCTAGGTTTCTACTTTCCCTACCAGCTATATCAGTTATTCCCTACGAGCTATATTAGACCAGCTGTGTGTGTGTTCCTTCACCTGTTGACATCATGAATTTAACATGAATTTTCTGTGGCAAGAAATACTTGGTGGTGGTTTTGCAAATTTCTTCCTCTGAACTTTAGTCTACCTCACTTACAGCACATTGACGGTCTCCCATCCAACTACTAACCAGCGCTGACTTTGCTTAATTTCCAAGATCAGATGAGATCTGGTGCCTTTAGAGTATTTAGGTCCACATTTCTTAATCAGTGGACAATGCTAATATAACCACATAATTCTTGAATCTGCAAATGTAGCTTGGCACAGCTGATAGTCAGAGCTGCACCTCTACATGGCTCAGTTAATAATGCCAGGCCTCTGAACAGATGATACAGTCCCCCTCACCAACACCATGAAAAATCAACTGGACAATGCTGAAACTCTTGTCAGGGATTTGAAGGGTTAAAACACAGCACACATGGAAATGCTTGATGTGTGTGTGTTTGGCCATGAGCATTCAGCAGAGTGGCAAGGCTGATCAGCACAGCTGAAGCTCATTGGCTCAAGGACACTTCAGTGCCCAAGTGCACGTAGCCATGGATGATGAAACCATGTGTCTGGATTGGACAGGAGACACATGACATGGTTACACACCTGAATTCACTGGGTTTGGGAGACCACATGGTCTGGAGACTATATAAACCCAGGGATTGCAAGGGATAGCTTGTGGGTTTGAAGTAGGAGTTGGATTGGTATGTTTTGGAGTTTTAGAGATCTGGTTTTGTATTATAGCACTGTTAATAAAGAGCACTTTGGGGACTTTTGTTTCTCTGGTGGTTTATCAGAAGAAGCTACAGCATCGGTTTGCTGTGTGTCCCCAGAGGTTCCTGCATTGCTGCAGTTCCTGGAACACATCCAGTGGCTGTCATCCCAATTGGACTTTGGAGCCACGCTTCAGCTTCTGGAAATTGGCAGCTCTGCTACAAGGGTCTGATTTAACCCCAGGACTCGTTTGAGTTGCTGACAGTGGTTGTTGGACCCCAGCAGTTGCGCTGACAACTCTTTCAGGGTGTTTTCATACCATTTTAACATATGAATCCCCAATATCCATAGAATCATAGAGTTGGAAGAGACCCCAAGGGTCATCAAATCATCACAATCAAAGCATGTCCAACAGATGGCCATCCAGCCTCTATTTAAAAACCTCCAATGAAGGCAACTCTACCATAGCTCTTACCATCAATAAGTTCTTCCATCTTCAGGTGGAATCTCCTTTCCTGTGCTTTGTATCCATTGCTCCATGTCCTATTTTCTGGGGCAGCAGAAAACAGGTTTACTCCATCCTCAATATGACATCCCTTTGAATATTTAAACAGGCCTATCATATAGTCACTTAACCTTCTCTTCTCCAAGCTAACCATACCCAGTGTGTCTACACTGACAGGAAAACATTGTTTATCTTTTATTTATCCTGATCTGAAGCTACCACAGGCTTGTCTAAATGCACCCAGGTGAGTTTGGGGGGGAACCATCGACACAGTTCTCCCTTTTGAAAACACTTTGGTCTGATAAATCACAGTAAGTGTGATCAATTTTTTCCTCCAGATTAAATCCCTGAGATGATGCAAAGGCACAGATTTGGCTCCAATCATCCTGTTCATTGTTTGAACTCTTCACTTTGAAAACTGGGTGAGACTATTTTATTTGGCCCATGTAGACATGCCCCTGCTTTAAGGGAATCTGGATTGCATGGCCATACCCCCGACTTTCCCAGTTTGCCAATTAATCTATCATCCTACACTTTCACTTGTTTTTAAAATGTCTTGGTTTCTCTCATCTCCTACCAGCTTTCCTTTTCTTCTCAATTCATGTCAGATGCTGCAAACTGAGTTCAAAACTCAAAAATAATTTGCACTTAATTAACTCAAGGGGGGGGGGGGGAGGAATATCATCTTGCTGTTCCTGAAACTTAGGCAAAGGCAAATTGCTGCAGCATCTCCTAGCTTGTGTGTTCTTCCTCATTAATACCTTTTGACCCCTTGACCATACTCTTATGTTACTTGACCACATGACTCCCAGTTTGCCTCTGTGAAATGCTGGAGGGTCTGCTTGGCTCTGTGTTTTGTGTATATGATGCTGGAGAGAATCCTGTTGGGTTTGTCCCAGTTAGAGATGACTCATTGAATAAACTGTTGAATTGTGAATCAGCATGTAGGTACAGCCTATTGATTGGGTCTACTATAATAAGTAGTAACAGTAGGATTTAGCTTTCTGTCTCCCTCTGTGTACTCATTTTTATAATTTGTTGTAACCAGCCCTTTTGATTAAAAACAGTATACATCAATCTTCTAAATAAATATACAAATGTTTTATTTTATTTAAAGCATTGTAATACTGCATTCAGTTAAAATGTCCAAACAGTACAAAATTCATAGTCAGATTCAAAATCTTAAGTAATTTTAAAGCAGATGCATTGAGAGCTGGTTTAAAGTCAGAGCAAAATCAATATCTAGATAGGTGAGAAATTGAAGACAGTGTGAGTTGATTTGCAACTCAATGAACAAAAACAGCCACACCCGTAAATTGTCATCTTTAATATTTTGCAATATGTTCCAACGAAAACACCCTCCAGCAACCAGTGTGCTCTTAAATCTAAAATAAAATGTATTCTCTGTAAATAATCAGCTAACAACTTCAGTACATTAATTTACCAATTTAAGGAACCCAAGCTTTGCAAATCTCTAGTTTGCAACTAAAATATTATTACAGAATAGCATTCCTCAACCCAGTATCTCCAAGAGAGGGATGGAATGGGAACTTCCCAATTTCCTGGCAGGTGCTGAATTTGGACTTTTGATAATTCAAGAAACACGGGAAGAAAAATGTCACAATGAAAATTCTTGAAACTTGTGGGAACTCTTTGTGTGTGTAGTTCCTGGCACAACTTTGCAGGACTGTGAAAAGAAATGTGAACTTTACTGTAAAAGGCTACACTTTTAGTCTATTCATGTCTCACAGAAAGCTCTGAAGCTTCCAGAAACTTGCTTGCATTGTCCTTTACTATGTACTTAGGAAAAATACTAACACTGTGGTGAAGGATTTGATATAATGGCTGCAGCCCTTGCTAGACTGAATGCTACACAAACCAAATGATATGCAGCAGGAAAAGAAACTCAGGCTTCATGATGCTGCAGGCTTTCCCAATATTAATCTTGCTCAATTTCATTTCTGCAAAGAAAACTAATCCCAAATAAACAGTGCAGTTTTCAATTTCTGTACTGAAAGTTGTACAGTTTGCAGAAAAATATAGAACACTGGGCAAGCAGTGCAACCTTTGTAGAAAAGGTGCCCAGTTTCAATCTTTGTGGTGGGAGGGAGGGAATCCCAAGTGTCCTGAAGCTATGGGGGGAGGACCTGTTTCATTTTCCCCAACATTCTTCAGGAAACAGAAAAATCAAGATTTATCATCTCTACTTTCAAGTGTGTCATATGTGAACTCCCATCACTCCTTACTAGCATGTTGCCTGAGGATTATTAAAGTTGTAGGGTTGTATGCTAGCTGGTGCCAAGGTGGGGAACACTGTTTTTGTCAAGGTTCATTTCAAGTCATGCTAGACTAACTGGAATAACTCAGAGGCATGGGAGTCAGCCTTTTCAAGGACACTTATAATGTATACAGATGAGGAGGCCATGAGAAAGACAACTTGCCTTCTCCAGCCATGGGGACCGAAGGCATGGGAGTCCAGCACATTGTCATGTTTCATTAGATTTGCAAATCCAAAGGCCTAAATGTCAGAAGTCTTTATGGAAAGTACTCTCCTGGAATTAAGATAATTGGCAGAAATATTGATCCTGGCAGCAGACACTGTAACCTTTGGCACCTTAATCCCACATGTGACAGTGACACTAATGAGACTTGGCGGTTGGTTAAAGCAACATTTTATGCTTTTTCTAGAGTTACCACAATTATTGGAAATTGCAACCATCTGTTAAGCTATAGTAAAAAGTATAATTTGTAAACCACCTTTCCAAAGAACTTTCAAACTCCATTTCACAGACGCCCTACTCATACTTTGCCCTGTTTTAACCAGGAATGAGTAAGGGTTGTATTTCCATTTTTCTTTCTGTTGGTTTTATGAACTTTTATTGAAAGTAACATAATTTCACAAAATCCAACGGAAACAAACAAAATAGAATTTATAACCTGACAATACTTCTTAGCAAAACAAAAAGTATGCAGACGTTTGAGCATTGATGATTAAAACAAATCAATATATGTTGTTGTAGCCTTCATATTAAGATAGTATTCCAAAGAATGACACTAGGACATGGTGGATCAAGGTTATCTCTATTTGTATAGTTTTTTTGGGGTGGGTGGGTGGGCGGGCTGTGTGACCATGTTCTAGAAAAGTTTCTTCCTGACATTTCGACAGCATCTTGGCTGGTATCTTCAGATGCTGGTGAAACGTCAGGAAGAAACTCTTCTTGAACATGGCCACACAGCCCAAAAACCCCACAAAAAACTATACAATGTATGCTGGCCATGAAAGACTTTGACTCCACATATCTCTATTTCTGTCATTAAATCTGCAGTTTTATTCATATTCAGTGTGGAAAGAACATGAGATTTAAAAAATTCGAAAGAATAAGATGGCAGAACTGACACATGTATGCATCCAGACCCAGGCCTTTGAGTACCCAAATCTTAAATGACTGGTTTGAACATGTGTGTATTTTACCATGTTTCTGAAATAGACTTATCTTCTCAGCACCCGAGGATGGTGGTGGTGGTGAGACGGAACATGATCTTCTCAATTTCTGGGAATACTTGCACCTGCTGAATCTGGCTATGCAAATGAGAAGGAATTTTGATTGAGTTTTCTTTGAAGAATTTATTTAAATTCAGACTGGAATAAGCTTGAGATTTTTTTTGGGGGGGGGACAAATGCTGTAAAAATCCAGAACTCATTGCTTTTTTTCCCACCCACCCTCCTCATTTCAACCACTGGTGATAGTATCAGGAGATAGGACAATGGAGAGTGGAATCTAGGGTGAATCTCCTGGTAAATTACAGATCCCAGGATTTCACTGGATGGAGCTACAACACCTAAAATGGTTCAGTTTGACACCACTTTTAAGTGCTCCAGCTTATGACATCCTGGGATTTTTAGTTTTATCCAGTCTTTAGCCTTCTCTGCCAAAGAGTGCTGGTGCCCCACAAAATTACAGATTCCAGGATTCTGTAGGATGAAGCCATTTAAACAGAACTATCAAATCAATTTTTAACCTTCACTTCTCCAAACAAAACTTACCCAGTTCTCTAAATCACTCCTCATGGTTTCCAGGAAAGTTTAAACCTCTCCTCTGAATGCAAAACAGTCCAGACCTTACATGGCTCAGATAAAGCAAAGCAAAGAAGGGGACTGCAAGTTATACAAGTAATGCAATGTTAATCACATGGAAAGAGAGTCTGAACGATTTAGTGGTTTGAATTCTGGACTAGGACTCAGGAGTACCAGGTTCTGAATTCCCACTCAACCATGGAAACCCACTGGGTGATCCTGGGCAAGTCATACTTTCTCATGGAGCAATGGGTGCCAATTACAGGAAAAGAGGTTTCACCTCAACATTACAAGAACTTCCTGATAGTAAGAGCTGTTCGCCAGTGGAACATACTCCCTTGGACAGTGGTGGAGTCTCTTTCTTTGGAGGTTTTTAAACAGAGGCTGGATGGCTATCTGTTGAGAGTGCTTTGGTTGTGTATTTCTGCATCTGATGGGCCCTTGAGGTTTTTTCCAGCTCTATGATTTTATGATTCCTTCCCCAATGGCAGTGAAAGAATGAAATAAAATGTGACCCCTTTTCCTTTCATAAATTGATAGACAGAGGAGGATACCAGGGGAGGACAGCAGTTGGGGGAAAATACATTAATCCTCACATTCAACACATGGCTGCCCCATTCCTGCTTTGGGTCTCAGGCAGCGCTGTAGTAGAGCCTGGTCCTACCTGGGTTTAAGCACAGATTATGAATGCCTGTGCTACACATTTTACTGCAAGAATTAAATTTTTCTTAGTTGCTGTCAGACTTAAAGTGGCATAGCATTGGAAGTCACCCAATGGACTGTCCACGGACAGGTGGCTAAATGGAGTGGGGAAAATTGCCCTTTCTGAAAAGTTAAATAAGGCACAATTTGAAGTTGGCCAAAGTAATCATACATCAATTTTCTTAATATATGGTATAATTTTATTGTGTTCATTAACAAAAAGAAAATCTCTGCATGGGTTGTCCAGAAAGTAGCTGAAATTCTAGAGAAATGATTTTTAATGCTGATCATGTAATGGGAAACCAGCTTGAAACCTCAAGTCTGAGTGCTTGGCAGAGGTGCTGCAATACAATAATTCTGCATTTTCTTTAGTACTTTGGACTTTTTTCTCTGTTGTTTTGTGCTATGAAATGGGGGAGGGGGATCAAACTAAAATACTTGGAGCTTCAAGTACTTAGAGTGGAGGAAAGAAATGTTGGATTAAGAACTACTTCAGGTGTCATTAATGCAGAAGGAGCAGAAAAAAAATTCTAAAAGTAAACCTTGATTTTGCTATTTTATATAAAGGACAATACTATGTATATAATGGGACTTGAGCACCCATGGATTTTGATAGCCGTGCGGGAGAGGGTCTGTAACCAAACCCCAGCCGATACTGAGTCAAGTCAAGTTAAAGGCAAGTGTGAAGATAAAAGATTCAAAGTGTTAACTCACCTGTCAAATAATACTGAAAGCAAAGTTAAAGGCTTGTGAAGATTCAAAGCTCCTGATTGCAAAGAAAACAACAACAACACCCCTACAATGTTGATCCTTCCTGGCTTCCATAGATAAAGCTGGTATTCTGACATGCCCCTTCACCCCTTACCACTGTTTTGCTTTGATCTCAATCCTGGCTGCAAGACACACATCTAAAAAAGAAGATATAGTAGTTGTTCTCGGGTAAAAATTGAGTAAATTTGAGTTTTGTTTGCATTAAAGTCTCCAGGCTCATAAAAGATTTGATTCCAAACTGCATTGGGAAAAATTGTGTGACATGCCAGATCTGAGATCAAGATAAGATCACATTATTTTGCCTGTGTAGATTGAGGATGCAGTTGGGAAATATATTACAATTTATAAGTCTGGACTATTTCTTCATTATATGATTAACATCACTGATAGGCATAATTATATTTTAACTTAAACTTGCCTTTCTAAAAAAATTTGGTGCGTCTGCACAAACAACCTGATAAAAGTACTGTGTAGAATGAGTTCAATTATGAAAATTCAATCTGGATGCTTCTTTTGCTGTCTCCCTATTGTAAAATCAATTGGTTACCCTTGAATACCCTTGCTGAAATTGACTGACATATATTTTAGTTAGTTCTTTTTTTTTAAAAAAATCAATCTTTTCCAGGAATTACACTTTTCCTCTAACACCCAACATACATTTTATTTTAAAAGCATTCAGAATGGAAGTAAATATAGTTTGGATACCACCGAACTATCAGCATCTTTATGGACTGCCTTCAATCCTTTGTAAAAAAATCAGGAGAAAGAGGAGGAGTCACCAAGATATGCTTCCCTTGAAAAGCAAGTAACAAATCCCTCTGTGCTCTATGTCAAGGTCTGGAAACCATGCCCTATGAGGAGAGACTTAGGGAGCTGGGTATGTTTAGCCTGGAGAAGAGAAGGTTAAGATGTAATATGAAAGCCTTGTGTAAGTATTTGAAGGGATGTCACACTGAGGATGGAGCAAGCTCATTCTCTGCTGCTCCAGAGAACAGGACCCGGAATAATGGATGCAAGCTCCAGGAAAAGAGATCCCACCTCAGTATTAGGAAGAACTTCCTGACAGTAAGAGCTGTTTGACAGTGGAACACGCTCCCTTGGAGAGTGGTGGAGTCTCCTTCTTTGGAGGTCTTTATACAGAGGCTGGATGGCCATCTGCCTTGGTGCTTTGATTGTGTGTTCCTGCATGGCGGGGGGGGGGGCAGAGTGGATGGCCCTTGTAGTCTCTTCCAACTCTATGATTCTATGATTCATATGTACAGGCCAGTGTTGTTCATAATACAAAAAAAGTACCAAAATGTGCTTTAATTGGCACATTTTAAGACTTCCGGCAGCTGCTCTGAACAATGAAGGTCTGTTTTACCCATCAGGATGACATTTGCAGCCCACCAGCAGTGAGGCTATAACTCTCATAATCAGGACTTCTGTTGCATTTCCTCCTCATGCCACAGATTACCAGTGGACACATCAAACTGCTTCACCTAGTAGGAGAGCCCCACTATTGCTCAGTCTCACTGTTGGCTAAGTTAGATTGGGGTAATGGATGTACGATCTTGACAATTACTTACACACAAATGTTTGTTCATTTATTTTAAAAATCAACACATTAATGTAGAAATGTGACAGAATAGTTTATGAACAAACATGGGGAAAATCAATAGGGAAAGATAAAAAAAAACCAAGCTAACTATTCATTTCTAGCCTTGAATGTCAACTGCACTATCAAAATCACACCAAGATTTACTAATGTGATTTAGCACTCTGAGTTTCCCATCCATATTTGGAGCTTGGTGTTTGTGTGTGTTTATTCATTTTCACATTGTCAGGGCATCATGTGAACATTGTACATTCATTCAAAATGAATATGACCAGATGTGTTTTGGATTTTGGAGGATTTTATTGGATTTTGAAATATTTGTGTATACATAATGAGATACCTTGGAGATGGGCCCTAAGTCTAAACATAAAATTCATTTAAGTTTTATAAATACCTTATACACATAGCCTGAAGGTAGTTTTATACACAATAATTTTAATCATTTTGTGCATGAAAATGCAAGTCTCAGCCACCCATGTGGATAATTTTGGATTTTAGAATATTTTGGATTTCAGAATTCCTAACAAGAGAGAGACTATCTGTACTGTGTTAACAATCTGCATATTAAAGAATGTAAGAAGATCTATGTTGGATGAGACTAAAGACCCATCTAGTCCAGTATTCTGTTCACACAATTGACAATGGGAAGCCTACAAATAGGATAGGAAAACCACATTATGGTCTTGCACCTATGAAACATTGGAAGTGTACTCAACTTTAAAAAAATCTTTTATGAAATTTAGGATCCTATAAATACATAAGTCTGTGTACATATCATTAACATCCTCTCTCTTTGCTTTAATTTCATGATCCTGTCCCAGAATTTTGAAATTTTTTGGAACAGGAATATAGATTAAAAAAGGGGAAAACTCTTATAATCATTTCACCAGATCTTTTATCCACAGACCCACAAAACAAAAATTCCAACAACTTTTCATAGGTTTGGAATAAGATTTATTGATGTAAATATAGTTTAAATAATTGATCAGACATTCAAGGGAAAAGAAAATTTATTTTTTTCTTTAAAACATAAAACTGGGATATGGACAGTATAAATAGAAGAACACACAACAGTCATAACCACTTTATATAACTTTTTTTTAATCATCCAAGTTTACTGTCAATGTTTTGAATTTTTTTCATATACAAATTCATCTTGTTCTGAAGTTGGTGCGCTAGAAATTTTGCATAATGAAACATGCTATTTACAATGCATATGGCACACAAAAATATACAAAAGTGATTAAAAGGCTTTTGCTGTGTGGAAAGCACGGAAGAAACAGTAGATGTTTTGATTAAGGGCACAATCCACCAAACAGTGCTGCTGAACAGCTGCCATCCAATCCAGATATCCTGGTATGAGCAATCCCAACAATCCATGATTCAGTGCTAAGACTATTCAAAATGGTAAGGAATTGGCCCTCAGAAATCCCAGATAGCTAATTGTCAATTCTATGGCAGAAGCAAAGGAGACTTATTACTGGATCTCTTCTCTTCTCAATCAAAAAACAATTAACAGTCTTTTTCCCAGGGTAAAAAGAATTGGAGCAGTTGGGTATGTGTGTGCATGTTTCCATACATGTTTTCTTATGAAAATGGGACCCTTTGCCAGCAGCTGAGAAATTGTCAGTTTTTCCTAGCAAGACAGATAGCAGTGTACATAGGAAGAAGAAGGATCAAGACAACAGCACAATAGGAAAGTACAAATCTCCTTGCCGTTTTCTCAATCTGATTCTCCTCCTGCAACTTGAAACAGAAGGGTAAAAAACCCCAAACACAGATCATTGTTGTCAGCTACAAGCAAAGCTGGGGAGGGGCATAATTGTCCCAGGTCTTTCCACAAGTTCTTTTGCCACTGGGAACAGCCACAATTTCACAGTACACAATTCTAATTCCACCTGCCCCTGGTTTCATTCTATGGAATCCTGGAATTCATAGTTTGGTGAGGCACTGGAGTCTGCAGAATGAGAATCTGAAAAATCACTCTTGTAAACTGGACATCCCAAGTATTTGCAAGTTTGCAAAACACATGCTATACAGATATATTTGTATATAGAAGCAATGCCCAAGGGTGGCATTGAAACTGCTGTGTGATATACCTAGAATGATTTCAAAAGAAACAATGCACATAACACAAGGGTATAATAAAATAGCAAATGTACAATATTATTTACATTGCCAGCTAAATAGGAGAGAATGGTCCCATGAAATTGTATCAGACTGCTCCAAGTAGTAAAAATCACAGACCTGATTCATAAAATATATGCAAATGTATATGTATATAATATATATTTTATATATACTACATGAACATGTATAAAATTTAATGGAACAAGAAACACATTTTCTTAAAAAATAAATAATTACTAGAGATGTTTTAAAAGAGGGTTCTTTATGCCACTCCAAAAGTCTGACACTACAGAACTGGTATGAAAAACAGAACAAAAAGACCCAAGGTTCAGAAGTTCTCAGACAGATTTGTACATACAGAGAGTTCTGTGTAAAATTTAGCTACCCCATTCACTTCAACAGGGATTCAAATATGGCACTTTCTGTGCTGCTAAAGCAGGAGGAGCAGCCCATTTCAAATCAAACTCTGTGGATTCCTTCCAGCTAAAGTTAAACCCTTTCAGCTTCCACTGATTTCAATAAACAAATTTAGGAAATAACGGCAGGATACAGTACTTTACACCAGAGGGGTAGGGAAGAACAGCAGCACCACTCAAACCCCCCCCCCCCCATTTTGATATTTTTGTCCCCATAATTAAATTACAATTGAAATGGAAATCTTCTGTTTGTCATGTCCTTAGCGGATCTTCATTAAAGTCACTCCAAAGACAGTTACATCACTGGGAATTGAACAAAGTCAATCCAATTACACAATGAGAGTGAGTCCCACTGATAGACTTACAATGCAGTACAACTATCTTCAGATGAAAATCTCACTTTCACATAGGATGACTCCCATGACTGAAGTTAAGATACAAATGAAGGGCTTTTAATAAAGAGAGATAATTAAGCAGCATTTGTTTCTGTAATGACAACATAAGGTTTGAGGAAAAAGTGACCCTTCTGGGGGCAAGCAAGCAATATTTGGAGGAAATGGCCATAAATCCTTAGTAGAATCTGAGCTTGGGGAAGTTACTTCTTTGGAATACAGTGCTAGTTAGTATGGGCAGTGGTCATGCAGGCTCTCTAATCCAAAGAAGAAATGTTTCTAAGCTCTGAATAGAAAGCAGTGCCTGGATCCAGAAGGTCCTATGTTCACATCTCTGACATTGCCCAGTTAGATCACATGATGTGACAGAAGTCCACAAAACAACTCAGAGATACCCTACAAGTCAGGGAACATGACATTGGGGTAGATTTACAAACCATCTGATCTGGTATAAGGCAGTCTCTGTCCCCTCCTTCCTGCCTCTGTTTCCATCCTGTTTATCTCTCTTTTTCCCCCTGAGTTCATATGCCTACTGATGGTAATAATAATAACAATAACAATGATCATAGTAATAGGAAGACTTAGGCCTAAATCCACCTGACATTGAATCAACTGAACTTACATAATGTCATATCCTCCAATATTTCAGATGAAAACCAACAATGTGGCTAAGAAACACCAGATTGTGGTCCATGGGGGCAAATATTATTAACGAAGAAGAACATATAAGCTAGGAGAACACAAAAGAAGTTTGTTTTTGCCTGAGTGTTCTGGGAAGGGCAAGATTATACCTCCACATCACTTCTCCCTCTCTTGAGTTGAGTACAAACTACTTTTGTACTTTGAACTCAATTTACAGAAATCGGAGTAAGCTGAGGACAAAAAGGAGAAGTGGGAGGAGGAGATAGAAACTGAGACATTTTAAAGGCAGATGAAAAAGTGGGACAGAAGATGAATCAGAATTATCAGAGGATTAATTGGGACAGTTGGAGGATTTAACATTTTCTTCTTCAGGTTCCCATTGATTTACTGGGTCTACTCTGAAGTTTACCGCATGGAGAAAAAAACCTGAATGCACCTCAGTGGGATGCAGCTGGGTTGTGAGATGTAGGTGGGGATTATCATATGTAATTTGCCAATGATTCCACCAGGTGAGTCCCAGGCACACTTCGGAGACTGCTTTTCAAAGTTGGAAAGCTCCTAGGTTTGAAAAGTGGCCTTCGAAGCATGTCTTGGACCCAGGATGCAGCCAGACTGCACTCGCCCAGCAGAATCGGTGGCAAATTATGTGTGATAATTCTCACCTTCATCCCCCAACCCGGCTCCATCTCACTGGGGTGCAGTCGGGTTTTTTGTCCATGTGATAAGCTACATTGTGAAAGTGTTGCAGAGGAGCTATATGCCCATGCTCAACAAAAAGTGAGAAGAGGGGATAAATATGGAGAAGAAGCTGACTTGATAATCTGAGAAAGCCTTGAACAAATGTCCATATCCCTGAGTCCTTATATCGGCAAAGTCACTGACTTTAGCAATTTGAATTCTGCTGATAACATACTGAAATGAGATGTTAGAATATTTTTCTTCTTCTTTTTTATGAATCAGGTACCGTCTCAAGGTCACACAATAAAGAGCTCATTAAATTTTCCCCTCTTTAAAAACCCTTTTGTCAGCAAGTTTATAAAATGTGACAGATTGGTAAAGGGTTAGAAAAAACAGGTTGCCGAAGGAGTAAATGCTGAAGTTATTGTTATTGTTGCATTAATAATATTCAGAGACAGCAAAGAAGATTCATCTTCCTGGTTCTGTGAGTAATATTAAAAATTTCTATTTCTTTATAAACAGTTATAAATAAATAGGTTACAACTATGGAGGCTTTAATTGAGAAGATACAGAGAAGAGTATAGATTGCTTTTTAGGATTCTAATATGGCAACAAACAAGTAGATTCTTCAGGACAAAGTAAAAACACTATTCTAACACACACACACAAACACACACACACACACACACACAGCATTAAAACAGAGGTTTCAGTACAAAAGACAGTCACAACAGATACTGGATGAGTTATTTCAAGGTAAGCTCAAAAATGTTTTTCACCCAGAAATGAAATTCTCACTTGAAGAGACAAACTGGGAAGGAGGAGGGTTTTTTCTTGGCCAATTGCAGGCTTTGTTTTGCTTTGTTATACAGTGCGTCCTTGCTATCCATGGGGGGATCCATTCTGGATCCACCCATGGATAGTAAAAAACTCTGGACTTTAAGCCCTGTTCTCAATGGGCGTGTGCTCCTGCTTGCGCTGCCCCGTGTGCACTCACCCATCCATAAAACTGGGGTTTGCCATCTGCGGAAGCTCAAACTGTTGATGGCAAACCCACACTTGGCTTGGGTGCACTGTTAGAGGACAGTGATGGTCAGTGTCTGGCTTCCTTCTTTTCCTGTGGTGCCATTTTGTTTGTGGTAAATGGATTATCTGTCATTCCCAAAGTATGGGAAAATACTTCCTTGGACTATAACTCCAAGAATCCCCCAACTAGCATGGGTGGTGGTCATGTTTGCAGGGGGATTCTAGGAGTTACTGAATTGTCCCTCTGGTCCTGCCAAGTACAATAGTTACCACTGTGAATGATTTCAGTGGCACTAAGCTTACCCTAACACAATACAGCGCGCCCGCGTTATACACAGGCGCGCTTTACGTGGATTTGAGCTTACGCGCTCAAGCCGCGGGGCGTGTGCAGGGCGGAAGGGGCGCCATGTCCCATTCAATTGAATGGGCGCGTGCGCCTGTTGCACCCCGCGTGCTGCCGCACTGCCGCGCACGAGCCCCATTGTTTACAATGGGGCTTGAGCATAGGCGGAATTCACCTTACACGGAGGGATCCGGAACGTATCCCCGCGTAAGGCGAGGGCTGACTGTATTAGACCTAAGATGTCAGCTAAGCCTCTGATTCCACCTCAACATTAGGAGGAACTTCCTGAAAGTAAGGGCTGTTCAACAGTGGAACACACTCCTTCCTCTGAGTGTAGTGGAGTCTCCTTCCTTAGAGGTCTTTAAGAAGATGCAGGATGGCCATCTGTTGGGGATGCTTTGATTTAGGTTGCCTGCATGGCAGGGGGTTGGACTGGATGCCCTTTGTGGTCTCTTCCAACTCTATGATTCTTCTCATTCTATGATTCTATGATCCCAGGCAACAAATTGCTGTACTGTGCATAAGAAAATGAAAATGTCTATCACCAGCAAAGCAGTTTTGTGATTCTGTTTAGACTGGTGGCTCTTCACATGACTTTCTGTTGAAAACAACAGAAACTCTCTACATAATGACAATGACAGCATTAAGGAGCCGAATGTTGACATGTGCCTGTCAATGTGCAGATTGTGAGAATGTCAGTAACCCTCTGCTGGAGTGCTGCTGGGATACAATATGAAGCATGGAGCATAATGGAGATTGTGGTGACTGGGTGCACAGTAGAGTTTATCAAACAAGCATCTAATCTCTAAATTTGCATAGATACAAAATACTAAGAAGGGGAAAACACAACATGCTGTCCTTTAAAACTGCACTAGAAAAAAGAACACTGAAAAGCACATTAAAAGCAGAAAACAGTAAGGAGACAAGCTCCACATGCTCTCAGATGTTCAACTGTTTATTTGGTTCTTTTAAAAAGGTCAATGTGTTTTGGTGTTAATAAGATAAGATCTTCTTTAGGGGCTAGAAAGAAACACAAATATTATAGGTATTTAAAAGACAAGACAACACTCAATGAAGTGTAACTCATAAAATCACATAGGAATACATTATTTTCATATTAGAAATATACATGCCCTTCAACAGAAATCACTGGAGTTGAGAACAATCTCCAAAAACACAGGACCACTGATTATAAAAAGGACAAATTCCGTAATATTTCCTATTATATACATATTCTAGATAGTCCTTGAAAAGAAATAGCCAATGATATGTGATGGAATCATTTACAGGGACATCTGATGTAATCTCTCAACCAATTCATGGTATTATAGTTTAGCCATCCACATTCATACAAGTATTTTATAATCCTGAAGCCCCTGAAGAAGGTCTTTTCTTATTAAGGCCAAAACACATTGTTGTTTTTTTAATAACTGAATAAACAGTTGACCATCTCAAAGCACATGGAGCTTGCCTGATTAATATTTTCTGCTCTTAAATTGTACACATGGTCCTAATCTCACCTTGGAAGCAGCTACAGTACATCTCTCCCACATGAGATGCCTGTAGCTTCCCAACATCAGCTCTGCTAAACAATTCATTCTACACAGATTTGTAAAAACAGGTTGCTTCCCTTGTTTCTGGAAAGAAGAAAGGAGATCACTATGAGCTAAGAGAGAAATGCTATGGCCCAGTATGTTTGGGAAGAAATGTCACCTAAGAGACAAGACAATTCAATCCATCTGAATTCAATCCAAATGAATATTGCTTTTTTCTGTTGTCACTCCTACAGTGAGTAGCCTCTGAAGAATGCTGTAAATCACACAATGTGTTAATTTACAGAAGCCTTCTTCAGTGTGGTATCATCCACATTCATTGGGCTATCATTTCCATACCAAATCCCAGGATTCCACAGGATGGATTCATGACAATTAAAGTGGTGTCAAACTACTTTATTTCTGCAGTGTTGAAAAGCTGTAATTTAGTCCTAATTTTAATTTAGCCTATTATTGTAAAGCACACAAACCTGCTAGAAATGGTGACTTGCTTGGCCAGCTGCAATCCTCTAGTGGTACAGACCCAAGGGACAAATGTGTGATCCTTAAATACAATCAAATAGTAAATGCAGCATTTTCAGCATGTTGAGAACTTGCTGATCTTTCCATCCTGCAACTGCCTCTCCCACTGGACCAGGTCCTGTACCAGAAAATACTCCACCCCTCATGACTTTTTCCCCCCAGCGGGACAAGGGATTATTTTTAGGAGGATTATTTCAACAACTCTCAGTGTGCATGCAGAAGCAACTTGGAAGGTTTTTAGAACCTGGTTCTACCAAATCAGTCTGAGTTCTCAGATGTGGCAATACTAGTCCATGGAAGTCAATGAGAGTTTTATAACTGATAGAAATGGGAGCACGAGAAAAGCAGCACCCAACTTACCAGGCCAGCTGAGTTGCTGCTGGGGGCCTGTGCCACCGATTCCAGCCTGGTGGGCCCGTCTCCACCCCAGCATGCTTTGCTGGGGCTTGCGGGCCCACGGTTGGCTGGAGGGAGCAGAAGGGGAGGGCCTTCCTCCTCTGGGGTGGGACTACATTTCCCAGCATGCCTGGGATGCGAGTGGCCCCTCCCTGTGGGCTGATCCGGATTCCCCAACAGCCTACTGGTTAGCCGGGCTTGGAGGCAGTGCCTCCTCCTTCCCGGCCCCTTCCACCTCTAGGGGCCTACTTAAGGCCATGCAGCGTCCTTAACTGACGCCATTGCCATAGTACCCAGAGCATTGGATAGATTTACATCCAATCAGTTCAACACTGTCAAAATTAAATCCAGCCAACAAAGTTTTGAACTGAACAACATGTGATTTTACAATTAAAAATTACCAATAAAAATGATTATTATTATTTTGAGCCGAGTTAAGTTTGTAATGTAATTTGACAAAGAACATGTAGTAATTTAATTAGTATTTAAACTGGAGAAGCATAACCAAATTGACCTCCACATGCTCTGCAACCTTTTAAAAGGTGAATCCATTTCCTGTTTTTCTTTGTTAGGAACAAAATACTGCATATGTGAAGCCTAGAAATTTGGGAAGATATGATTGATTTTATAGATTATTTTGAATAAGACCATGTGCTTATTCAAATTATGTTTGAAATAGAACATTACCAAATTAAGCTCCCCATTCTCCAAGGATGGATATTTTCCATCCTAACATAATGAGGGATACTCTGTTAGTGAATTACAATGGTCTAAGTTGGATTTACACTCACTGTGTTAGTAATTTTGGGGGTCCGAATTCTGTTCCAACCAAGCAATATACAAACTCATCCCCAAACCTATCTTGCAAGTAATGTAGCTGATCTGCAATACAGCCATTTCTATGTCAGAGAGCAATGGGATAAGTAGGGGGTGCATCCAGTTATTCCACACGGCTGCCCCAATAATAAAAGGAAAAAGAAGCTAATCTTGGCCTTTCAGATCATGAGTTCCGAATACATAAAACTTTGCTAACTAGGGATTTTGGAAGTTGTAGAACCCAAAGGGAACTTTTTGAGGCCCTGGATGAAACTAATTCTGGAGTGAGGCAGAGACAGAAATTAATTTGAGAGAGAAAGCTTTGGATGCAGAACTTGTAATCTCTTCTAAAATTCTGCAGCATTCTTTATTTACATTATTTTGGTAGATAGGAAGAAAATCAACTCATTTGAATTGTGGTCCTGAAGGAGAGTTTTATGGACTGCTGAAAATATGAATGAATGGGTCTTAAAGGAAATTAAGCCTGAAGTCTCACTAGAACCCAATATTACCAAACCTGAGGCTGTACTACATTTTAACATATCATGGCATAATGTGATTCACTGGAAAAATCCATCATGCTTGGTAAAGTAGGAAAAGAGGGAGACTATACTACAGGTGGATTGATTCAATCAAGAAAGCTACAGCTCTGGGTTCACAAGAGATGATCTGGTTAGTTGAAGAGCAGGGCTTCTGGAAATCTCTCGTTTAATAAACTGAAGTCAAGTTGAAGGCAAATAATACGTTTTAACATACTATTGGATTGCCTGCAAGCTGTTTACCAGGTTGATCTGTTCAATAAATTGTGGTGATGGTTGATATGATAAAACGTACATAAGACCATGATCAGTGGACTCCAGCTGTAACAAATCTGCAGTTATTGATATTATTATACTTAATCTGTTGTATGAAAGATCAAAGGATAGGACTATGCCCAAGGAGCAGACAGAGGAAGAAAAGGAGGAGATGCTGCTACTCTATCTCCTGATTAAAGATGGCTCTCAGTTCAACCAAAATCTTTGAATCCATATTGTCCTCATTCATCTTAGGACTTTGGAAGAGTCAGGCATAGAATTGCCAAGTTTTTTTTTAAATTGCCTTGTGGGAGGAACTCTGAAAGAACTGTGATCTGGAGGCTTAGTGAAATAAACTATCAAATCAAAATTGGGAGCAGATTATGTAGGGATGAGAGGCAGCAGCAAAGATGAGACACAAAAGTAAATACAGCACTTGTGAAAATGTCTGTAGTGGCATATTAACTGAAGTATCGTAAAGAATTTTCAGCAGGTGGGTGTGACATTTTGATTTTTCCCCCCCAGAGGATGCTTTAGAAGTACACTTTATAGAACAGTATAAAAATCCTGTTTGTTTAAATACGAAAGCAAAATTGTTGCTTTTATGAAAGGGAGTCTCATGGAGACTGAGTTATTTAGTTTGAAGAGGGTCTGAATTTAATTCAATGTAAATTGACTAGGGTTCCACTGATGTCTCTGACATCATCCATACTAAGGTCCTAGATTAGGGCTTAGATAATTTCCAGTGCTTCATTCTTTCTCTGTTGTTCCCAAATCTCCTTTCCTACCTTCTTTTTACCTGTCTTTTAAACAATAAAAATATAATGACCCCAGTGCCAGTTTTACCACCCACATATCAGGGCATGTTCCTGTTATGGTTCCTGATTGCTCACGCCTATCCTACAGCAATGATGGGGAACATCTGCCCCTTCTGATATTTTAGACTTCAACTCCCAGAAGCCAATGTTGAGAGAATATGGGAGTTATAACCCCAAACATCTTTAGGAACAAATATTTCCCATCCCTGTCCTCGAAAGATGGTGTCAGTTTTGAATCATTATTGTGTAGGCTTCTTAAAATACACTTCACCAGTTACACTCAGAAACATGTATCTCCTTTTTACAGCTCCAAACTTTTAGGGTACATCCTGAGACACCTAAAACAAACCAATTACCAATCAACACCACTTTCAGACTCACAATTAAGGACCTAAAATTGATTTTTCCCACATTTATGGAGGGAGATACATTACTGCAAACAAAGAACCATGGAGGTGGTTGATGTGCTTGATGAGCTCCAAGCTCATCAATAATCAATATGATTATGGCCTCACAACTCTCTCATTGATTGTTGTGGGACTGCTTGACAGTGGAGTAGGTGTGGATTGATGATCATTTGCCGTTGAAACTAAAAATATGGATACGTTCTCCAAATCACATAACATACTCTAGCTACCTCTCTACAGTCTTTAACTATCAAGTTATTATCATGAATAAAGCAATGAAAGAAAGACTAAAAACAATGTATTATGTGGAGAAAGTACAGCTCTGAAGTAATATTCTGAAGATAATGGTGTGGGTTATGCAGAGAAACTAATAACTGAAAAGTGAATAGAACTTTGCAAGGGACAGACTGTTTAAATTGGTTGGAGAAATAGCAGGTTGAAACCCACACTGTACAGGACCCATTTGGCTGTCATACTTGTCCTGTGACAAGGAAAAACATATTGTCCAAGATCCCACACTGGGGTTGTGTGGTGTAAATCATTGTATGTAGAGTTATGCATTGATTGTGTTCAATGACGTAAGTGTCCAATCCAATGCCAAATGCCTTCGTAAGTGTGAATGCATGTGCACATCCACATGTTCATGCACACCCACAATTGCCTGTACATATCCATGTGCATCTGCATGCACAATGGCACAATATGCACAAATATGCTTCTGCAATTTGAACTCAGTGCATGTGTTCTGCACCAGATAAAATTGTCCAACCACTTTTGTAGAAGAGGTGATGTACACATAAGATAACAACAGGATTGTGTTCATGGCTTCAAGAAATCACATTTCTTGAACAGAAATTCAGATATTTTCAATTTCCCTTAATAAACTAGAAGCTTAACTCCTGACATGAGAAATAAATAAATAAATGAGTTTAAAAAGAAACTGCCTGTAAAAATGTGTAGCAATTACGTAGGGCCAAGTAATATTTCTGGCATGATTATCAAAGAGCAGAAACCTCCAAGTTGCCTTAAAGATATCTCCATGTTCCTTATTGGAGTCAGTCTTATGATCAGCCTTATGCCTGGGTAAGACTACCTAATTAATCATTACTAATTAATAATTGCATCCGCACTGCAGAAATAATTCAGTTTGAGACCCCTTTAACTGCCATGGCTCAATTCTGGGAACCATAGCTTTGTGAGACATTTAGCCTTCTCTGTCAGAGAGCTCTGGTGCCACAACAAACTACAATTCTGAGAATTCTATAGCATTGAGCCAGGACAGTTAAAATGTGTCAAACTGGATTATTTCTGCAACGTGGATGGATCTACTCAATACCAATGAAGTGTTATTGGTCCAGTATATCTTGAATGGTGCTTTTTAACATGTCTGAGCAACAAAGTAAAAAATTGAATGTCCTTGTATTTCAATGCAAGTACATTTTGAAACAGCAAGTCCCAACAATAAGTCCCAAGCCATTCATAAACATCAGCACAATCAGCAGCTTTCTCCTTTTATGGCTATCCCAAGTCTCAAAGCAAAAACTCGTTACATATTAACTCATATTATTCACAGATCTCTCACATTTTTATACATCCTTCTCACCCACAATAATGTAGCCAATATAGCCTAAACAACCAGAACAACAATCAGAGTTTAAAGTGGAATGCATTGGGAGTGGAACAGACAATGACAGGCAAACTACACACCTTTCAACACTATCTAACCCCTATCCTCATGAAGGTGCTCCTAACCCTCTTTGATCACATCCCTTTCTGTTTCCCACACTATATTCCAACACTCATTCATATGGTTATTGTCTCACCTTGGCTGTAAATAACAGCTTTTTTCCTGCCTTTGTACCCCATCATTAAAACTGTACCTCATCTCCATACATACAAGGTTTTGAATTTGACATTCTCACCCACAAACGACTTATATAGGTCTGTCTCTGGGTTCTCCTCTCCAAACATGCTTCTGAGGATTAGGCTGAAGTCTATGAAAGCTCATGCGGTCAACTTCTTTCTTTCTGTTTGTCTCAAAAGTAGCATAAGACCTTTTCAGCCAATGACTTGGTTAGATTGAAACTGAGATAGAGTAAATATTATTGTGTTTTCTGCAGCCACTGCTCCATCTCAGAATCCACATATTGCTTTTTCCTTTTTTTGGTTAGTGAGACTATGGCCGGTTACAAACCGGCACTTGGGACGTCCACAGGACATCCCATTTTAAAAAAGGGGCGTCTCTTCTAGACGCCCCTGGCTCTAATACGGATTCTGTCCGTACAATATGGCGCCGGTCGTTCCACACAACCGGTGCCATCTTTACGTATCGGACGCTGTGTGTCCAAACGTGTCGCGGCGTCTGTGATGTCGCAAATGCGCCCCTGGCGCCTCGCGACGTCACAGAGGCACCGCAGAAAGAAGCTCCATTTTGGAGCTTCTTTTTTGCTCCGTAAGGGAGCCGCGCGGTGTGGCTGCGACGGCTCCCTTACGGAGCAAACGGCGGCGGTCTATAACCCGCCTATGTTAGACGTACAACCAGCTGACTTATTGCTAACATACAGTTAAATACCTGTTTTCCAATTAGAATCAACAAACTGTCACAAGCATACTTTGGTAGATATATCTACACATACCAATGTGGCCATGGCTTTTTTTTATTGCTTGTTGTCATAAGTTATTGCTAGGATTATTTGTCCAAGCATGCATACACCATTCGCAGTGAGGCCCTATGTAAATACAATCTGTGATTTTAGCATATTCAGTTTGCAACTTGCTCCTAGCAAAGTAACTCTCTGTTTTTTTAAAAGCCTACATACTTTGTTAACCTCTTCTGTGGGCTGAAGTCACATGCAGGCAAAAAGTATCTTTGAAAAATGTGTAAGCATGCTTCCTAAAAGATGGATGAGACCAGAGACAGCATGGATGTCATCTTTTTGTAGGTCTCTGAAGCAATCCTTTTAAGCTACTGGGAGGAGTATTGACTGACTTCAGTCATAAGTTTGATTTGATCTATATCCCACCTTTCTCCCAGGGATGGAGTTTTTCATAAGTGTCCTGCTGAACCGGAATCTTGTTCTCCATACTTACCAACCAGATTCCTAAGCAGATCATAAGGAGAGCATGGAGTTAACAACTTTTCTTTGCTGTATGGCTCAGACTGTACAGTGCATCCTTGCTTTATGCGGGGGATCCGTTCCGGACTTCCCCGCATAAAGCAAATTACGTGTATGCTCGAGCCCAATTTAAATGAATGGGGCTCATGCATGCGGTGGCGTGGTGGCGCAGTGGCATGGTGGTGTGCATGCGCCACAGGCGTATGCCCCATTAATCCCTATGGGACGCGCCGCCCCTTCCTCCCTGAGCAGCTTTCAGCATATGTGGAAAGCTGTGTAAAGCGTGCCCGCGTATGACATGAGCACACTGTATACAATTTTAAACTGTTTCTAAGTATGGAAGCTTCTTTTACCCTGGTGGCTAATAGACCTTGATAGGCCTCTATTCCATGGCTCTGGCTAATTTTTGTTGTTGTTAACTGTCTTCGAATTCACCTGGATTCATGGCAACCATGTGAATAAGACCCCAAACCCCTCTATCCTCTACCTCTGGGCTCAGAGCCTGTAAGATCAAGCCCATAGTCCTTCTTTAAAGCCATCTTAGCTAAAGATGGGCCATCACCAACCACATCTATAGTTCTATTTCTCATGCCTGGCCACACCACATACCTTTTTCACACATGCTGACAATTATAAACCACTGCCTCATGGGTAAGGTTGAAAAGCAGTGCATGTAGATCTCATTCTCTGCAGTTAAATCCATAGCATGACAGCCCAGGTAAAAATAAAGCAGAGATGACGATTTATTTAGTGATTTATATAATATGCCATCATTTCCCCAACTCAGGATTCAAGGCACCTAAACAAAGACCACCCACTGCTTAAGCATGTGCTTCACCAACAGCTCTGCTTTATCCACTCAATCCAGCCATTGCTGTCTATTTCCTTCATAAAATTTGAATTTCCTTTTATGAATTTTATATCAGAGAATTTGCACTAGATTGTGCAAATTTGCAAATCCCAACATAATATTTTCTTATTCTGTTGCTCTCCTGAGCTTAAGGGGATATGGAAAAAAATATTTGTAGTTATTTGTTCCCAAGTCAAAACGAACAAATGAAATGCCCCAAAGCACCACATTTTCCAAAAGCTGGGAAATCTCATTGGGAAGAATAATGGAATTCTGCACAATTTTCTCCTGGTATTCAAATGTCCTGAATTCTTTCAGAGGAAAGTTTCCAAAGGAAAAACACCTTTTTGTTCTAAAGAAAAAAAAAAGGTGTTTTCCATGCAAAAAATTGTTTTCCTGTGCAGAAACCAATGCTCAGGAATCCATTTTCTATGCACCCCCTCCTTCATGTACCATCCTATAGACTGCACTTCCCCACATCAAGCCTAAATATTTGTTTTCCTCATCAGTTACTCTCAAAAAGGTGATAGTAAGTCACATCACATTATATCCTGTTACCACTTGGAGAGAGGCTGCAGAATAAAATACAAACAGTATGGAATGTATGGTATTATAGTATGGGGTTGGGGTATTTTTGCATGTTTTCACATATTTGGGGGACTTCGTGGTTATGGGTAACTTTTGCATGAAAATTGTACCAACATTTCAAATTTTGTGTTTGTGGAGGCTGGGGCTTGGGGCTATCGGGATTGTTGGAGGACTTTAGGGGTCATAAATGTGAGGTCCAGGGGACACATGTGACCCATAAACTGCATCATCCTATCCCTGGTCTAAAAAGTGAAAAGACAGAACATTTGGAAAGAGCTGTAAGTACATGGTGTTTTCAGGCCTGAAAAATATAGCAAGGAGTTGAAAGCACATATTAACCAGCTTCAAAGCTGAGTTAAAGACAATACTGTTCAGGGAAGTGTTTCCAGATATTACATGATTGTTATCCAATGTTATTTTAATTTTAATAACAATGCTTATTAATGCTTATTAATGAATCTTTTGCACTGATCAACATCTTTGTCTGCTATATTTTATTGTTTGAATGTTAAGATGTAGTAATATGTACTGTGTTTAATTACTTTGTAGAATGTACACCATAGGGAGGTTTATTTTATCTATTTAACTGATTGTATGTACAGTGATGTGTAAATTCACAGCACTTTATAAATAAAGCTCAATAATAATAATAATAATCTCACATAACCCCAGATTACATGAACATGTATTACCCAACAGGATTCCAGCCATAATTTCCCAACCTATATCTCCTGTCCAACCAGCCCTATTTCTTGATAACAAATAGATTGTTCTCTCTATTCTCTGGGTTCCAAGTGGCACTGGGATTCTCCTGTCTGCAGCAGCTTCCTTTTTCAGTATCAATGGTGGCAGCAATATTGTACAAATAAATATGCACACAGGCGCTCCACAGACTCCGCAGAATACAGATTCAGATGGAATCATGGTTCCAGATTAGGGTGTACACATCTGTACGGAAAACAATGTCAGGATTTTTTGTGGCTCAAATGACATTTGTTTTAGAATGTCAAGTTTGTGGAAGTTGTTTTATTTAAAAAGGACTTCATATAAAAATTCTTTACAGGTTAAGTAATGCAGTGATGACTTGCATGTAGAAATCACTAATTATAGTATGATGTTCTCATGTTCTGTATACATGCATCTTAAGTGGCTTCAGGGCTAACAGCATTTACATGACTTGAATTTACTAAAGAACACACTTCTGACACCAGTAATGACCAAGATCTCTGGCAATAGGGATGTTTGAGGAACTCAATCTTCACAAATTTCAGTGAGAATCAAACTGATACCACATGTCCTGGACTAATTAGTGAACCAGAATGTAGATATACATTGGTTTTTGCAATTCTTAATTTTTTTGATGCAGCCTTCAGTTGAGAAGAAGTGTCTAAATATATTTAAAAATAAATATTTTTTAGAGAACATATATTTAGTAATTCATATTTTGGGGGAAAAATAAAAACAGATTTTTGTATGGAATTTTAAAAAATATAGTGTAGTGTTGAACTGGAATAGATGGTGCACATAAAGTGGCAAAAGCTGGAGATGATTTGATTCATCAAAATATCTTTTAAACATAGACTACTTACTCATGTCCAGCTTGTGATTACTACTACTCAGTTATATTTGCTTTTCCTAAGATATGATGGCTCAGCATAATGGAACTTGATTAGTCGAGTTTGACAGATTTGCTGGATTGTTGATTGCTTAAAATATTATGACAAATTCTCAGAGTAGTTGAGAGAATGGTTTGCAAATATCTGAAAGATTATGACATACCTGACTGTTGCATGAAAATGCCAGTGGTCTAAAATGGACAGACAGCAGGTGGGAACCCCTTGTTCATTTCTTTCTTATTGGTTCTGGCAGGATATCAGAGGTTTTATTTGTAACCAATGTCAGCTTGAAATCTTGGCACCATCTGGAAGAGATGTTGCCTATGAACTATCCTTGAAATGGTTTAATTACTGGCACAGATATGAACTAGAATAGACTGTATACCCTACTGGGCTTTATGAAATAAGAGAGCATATCAATTAAGATGTATGAAGTAGTCAAAAAATAGGGCAGGAAGGTACTCAAAGAACTCATGCCTGAAGACAAAATATTTCATTGGTAAAACATTCTAAAGTAACATCTGATGATTACTTGAAAATTTCCAAGGAAGGAGATTCCACAAAACTACCAGTAGTTTAATGCAGAGTTTCCTGATACATGGCAGTGACAGATGTGTGAATTGTCCTCAAGCTATTTAAACCTTTGGTTTGCTACTCAGTGTGGCAAATATTGCACATCTTTCTAAGAAAAACAGAAAAATTGTTTCACAAACATCATAATATTTATTGTAATCCAAATGAGAGTATATGAGGAATGTATTACTAGAAAAAGTTGACACATATTGGCTCAGGTTTTGTAGGGTATTATTTGCACATTGATTTCTCTGAAATCAATTAACAAACTTAAGGATTTATTAGATAAATTAAGATTTTTTAAATAATAGAGTTGGAAATTCATGCTAAATCACACACACACCAGTGTAACATTACAGCACAAAAGAAAAAGCTGCAGATAGTTAAGAAGGTGGAAGAGACTGCTACACGTTAGAAGATAGAAAAGTTAAATCTAGATTAGATCACCCTGCAAGCAACAGAAATGAGACTAACTTAAAAATCATAAAAGCCTGTGGGACACACTGGCCAATGCTATGCACATTTCCACAAAAGTCAATTTCAGTGGATGCAGGAATGCAACCCAGCTCACATTTTCTTCACTGTGTTCAGCAAATGTATAGGTTGGATGAAAGAGGATGGTATTATACATAATACACAGTGGGCTGTGACTGGAACATCCAAGGCTTGACATATCCCATATTATTTAATGATGGTGCTTGAACACAGACACGCTGACACAGATATGTGTACATCACCACCCATTGAATAACATGAATTGTGTCTGTCTGCATTTTTCCCAGCCATGGGGCCCTCTGGAATTGAACCCCTGTGGATGGGAAAGATCCATTGTATAAATAGTGCCTTCCAATTGTAACTATTTCAAGGGAGGTAGCCATGCTAATCTGTTGCTGCAAAACCAACAGTGAGTCTTAATGGCATCTTAAAGACAAACAGTAAGCATCAATCTTAGAGAAAAATGAAAAGTAAAGTTTTTTTAAAAAGTAACAGTTACGTTAAACTTAAATGTACATAAAATAAGTACAGTCTTCATTCACAAAGCATTTGTTGCTATTGACACAAAAATCAAATAATCTTCATTCACAAAGTATTTGTTGCTATTGACACAAATAAAAAAATCAAATAAAGCTTGTGGGAGAAAACAAAAACAAAAATTATCTCATTTTGGCTGCAGCCAATTGCACTAAACTTCCTGGCAAGCTATAATTCAGTAGCTTTAGCCAAAAACTTACCAACTTCTCAGGAAGTGAAATTGTACTACCTGCACCCATAAGTGAGATAGCAGGCTTTATTCCATACAGTACAGAAATGAATTTCTTGCAACTGTACAGATAGCTGAAAGGGCTTAGGGTTTTATAGTCTTGATGAAACAGCACAAAATCTGCCAAAAATATCAAATCTTTGATTTTACCAGCTGCAGGTCTTATTTTAAGTAGTCAGCCAACGTCCAGTTGAGCTCACAGAATAAAGAAGTTGGAAGAGATCAAACAAGCAAGTGAACCATGTGCCCGAAAGGCAACATCAATGGGCCTATAATCCAATATTTTTATGGTTTGCTACCAGAAGGAAATGATGTGGTCTGTCCCAGAAACTCAAGATAACTTTTCAGTGTATCTTTCATCAGATAAATGTTTTGATTCATTCATCTTTTTTTTTAAAAAAAATATTAACTTCCACTTATTTACATTTTTTTAAAAAATGTCTTCCATTTTCCAGTATTTTACAAAGCACTGTCTGCTCACATTCAACAACTAACCATAGTTCAACAATACACCAGATGCCTAAGCTAACTTCAAATACTCTAAAGGATAGGTAGTTGATCCAAACGCATTCCCAGCAATAGCCCTACAAAAACAGACACATTCATCCTTGATGGGATGGGAACAGTTCCATGATTTTATCCTTGAGAGATGAAATAAACTGGGAATTATGGCAGTCTAAAAAACAGAATCCTAGCAATACACTTGCCACACACAATAAGCTGCAAAAATATGCCTCTGTGGAACCTTAGCTGTCATAATATGGAAACACACAACACAGTATTTTGCACTGAAGACAGATGTTTGGGATATATCACCTCCAAACAGGCTTTTTAAAAACCCATGCTGTCTGAAGACTCTATGGGAAGCTATTCTATCTTTTGAGAATAAACTGATTTATTTGCAAACACAATCATTATCTCCATGGAAATGCTAACATGAATTGTTTAGGTTTTTTCAGTGATCTCTGTGATTATGAATTCATTTCTTACTAGAAATTAGGGGCTTGAAAAGACACCTAAATGGTGGTTTTGCAGTTCTATTCTGGACCATGGCTCTTACCTTATGGACACTATTGTTCAAATTAATTAGTATTCCTATTCACTCTACCTGTCTGGAAACAATGGGAACAATTCACCAAGCAAGGTTGCCATGCAACACCCCTTAATTCTAATTGGGTTTGAGCTGAAGGTCTGTGCAGATCAGATGGCTATGAATGGAGGCCGCAGAGTAGTATTGCTTGGTAGATTTTGCTCTTATTGTCCTTTTCAAAATTATGGTAATTTTCCTGGTTGGGAGTGTATCTGTATGTATGTAAGGAGGCCAGAAGCTATATATTAAAAATGAATTCAAAAAGTTAAAATCTAAGGGAAGTTGTTCTGTTGCAAAGCTATTCTCATGACAAATGTGATTTACAGATTCAAATGTTGTGTGAGATGTCCGACAGAAACAATAACTATATGTTGTTCAATGTGAAGTCGAAGGCTTTCATGGCCAGCATCCATAGTTTTTTGTGGGTTTTTTTGGGCTATATGACCATGTTCTAGAAGAGTTTATTCATGATGTTTCCTGGCGAAACATCAGGAATAAACTCTTCTAGAACATGGCCCAAAAAACCCACAATATATATATATATATGTGTGTGTGTGTGTGTGTTGTTCATATGGCTGAAAAAGTCAGCATTACACACAACGATCTGCTATGTTACAGGTGCTGTTGTTCATTTTTTGAAAGATGGAGCTTGACTTGGGAATTCACTGGTCAGTCATAATGTATAGAAAAATTATAGCCTTAAGTTTTTCATACTTTGCTTGAAATTTCAAAATTTAAAGCAAAGATGACACCTATGAATGTCCATGACTATATAACTGGATTTTTTACAATCTTAAATGGGTGATTATTTATAACTGCAAATTTTAAATACAGTGGTGCCTCGGGTTACGAAATTAATTCGTTCCGCGGCCGCTTTCGTAACCCGAAAAGCCTTCGTAAGCCGAATTACCATAGGCGCTAATGGGGGAAAGCCGCGATTCCGTGCGAAAAAGCCGAAAAAAGCACCAAAAGTTTTTTCGTAACCCGAAAATTTCGTAACCTGGGTATTTCGTATCCCGAGGTACCACTGTAATGTCACTGGACCCACTGCATAAATTAAGCTATTTTAGAAAAATGGTCCTGTACAATACATGATGACACTGATGGCAGCTTTTACACTGGCAAAAGGAATGTCCTTCAGTTTGTGTGGAATCAGGAGAAATTTGACCAAGAGCTGAGCCCTCCAAAAAGTTTGGCCAGAGTTTGGCAAAGGTACTCCTGAGAGTTATAGTAAAAAAAAAATATTTTTCCAATCTCTGAGTCTGATATGAAACAGCCTTTTCTCTGGTATCCATCAGATTAGTTTCTGAAGCAGCCTTATTTATCCTATTAAAAGTGGACATAATGATAATGCCAAAGTAATTCTCCAACTCTTTCAAACACATCCAATTTAAATAGAAAGCTATATTGTAACAATAAATAAAAGTAGATACAGTCCGTCCTTCCCTTACGTGGGGGATCCGTTCCGGATCCTGCCGCGTAAGGCGAATTCCGCCTATGCTCGAGCCCCATTGGAAACAATGGGGCTCGCGCGCGGGCGCAACGGGTGCGCACGCCCATTCAATTGAATGGGACACACCGCCCCTTCTGCCCTGCGGGCCACCGCGGCTTGAGCGCGTATGCTCAAGGCCGCGTATGGCGCGCCCGCGTATGGTGCGGGCGTGCTGTAAAAAGGGAATATCAGGGCATCTTTAAGTATAACCAATTTATTATTACTATGAGCTTGTTATTGCTGTGTGCTTTCAAGTTGTTTCTGACTTATGGTGACTTATAGTGGCCCTAAAACAAGCCTATCAGAGGGTTTACTCAAAAAGATTTGTTGGGTTTTTTTTTTTTTGCCAGTGCCATTGCCTCCCTCTGAGGCTGAGAGAGTGTGACATGCCTTAAGTCACCCAGCAGGTTTCCATGGCTGAGTGGGGATTCAAACCCTGATCTCTTGAGTCATAGAAAAAAAAAACTCAGACCTTTACCCCACACTGGCTCTTATTAGCATGTACTAATCATGCATTATTATCCATTTTCTCAAATGTATATATATTTTGGATTGTAATCCATGAAACTTTGCATTCAAACAAACCTGTTAGTCTTAAAGATGCCACAACCTGCCCCCCTTTTCTCCCCCACCTGTTTATACAGAAACAGGGTAACAGAGCTGTCCCCTTTAAATGTAATTTAAAAACTACCAAGAGTGCATCATCTTTATTAAGCTCAGTGTTCTCCGACAATGCTAATATTTATGGACGCAAGCTGAGAATAGCTTGGTTTTCTAACTTCTGGAAGAATCAAAGCATGTGACTTGGACCAATACAAATAAGAAGAGAAGCTAGGAGAAGATACTGCTTCTGCCACTTATCTGCATCTTCTCATTTGAGAAGATTGCTTTGTATGACTTAGAATCACCACACTTTTTCAAGAGGAGGACACCACACCTCCCACCTTTGATTTCAGCTTAAACTTAAACTCCCTTTTACCCTTTTAATAGTGGAACATCTGTACAAATATGAACCTGAGTGCTTATCTGTAAGACAATGGGGGAGTGTTCAGCTGCAGATTAGTATTCAGCTGTAGGTACCACTGCAGAAGTGATTTGCCAGCTATCTCTTAGCTGTCAAGAAAGCCCCAGGGGCACAATACAGAGAGATACAATATGCTTCTAAACTTCACCTTCAGGCGTCAGGGATCAATCTGGACATAAATAATCAAGGATCCATTAGAACTGTTCAGTATTACACCACACAAACTAGCCAAGAAGCATTTTGCAACACATTAACAAGATTTAATGTGGCATCAGCTTTTGTTTAATGAATGAAGCATTATGATGTCTCTGTCTCTCTTTATGTGTGGCTACAACGGCTGGTGTCCTGTTAGTGACGTATGCAGGCATACGTACACTATGCAGGCGAAGGAATTTTTTGGACAGCACGCAATAATCGTAACCAGCTAATAGTGGCATAAGTGGAATTGAGCATGTGGGATGTTGCGCATATGGTAGAGGATTAAAGTACACAGAGTAGCATGTGAAATCACACTGCACTGCCTTTACAGATTGCACGGTGGAATGGTGCAATGGGGTGCCAGCCATGCAAACCGATAATTGATGTATGTATGTTGCACTATCTTGGTATCAGTATAGGGTTTGCATAATGTAACGCTGTCAGTGGATGTTTACGCTATGCTAAAGTGATGGAGAATCTCAGCCAGCTTGGGGATGTAGAAGAAAACAGGATATTTAAAAGGAGGGCATGAAATAAAAGCCTGATACAGAATCTATGCAATGCCCAAATAGAAATCTGATGCATAAAAAGACAATTTTCACCTTATATACATTTTCCTTCAGCATAGAAATCACACAAACCTAGCACAACTCCTTTGACTTTTTAACATCACATAAAACAGCATGAAAAACCATAGGAAAAAATGGGAGGGTGATAACTTAATTCTTCACCTTTTCTGCCAATCATCTCAAGCAGGTATACAAAGTTTCCACTTCCCACAATTATAGCTCCACCTTTAGTTTTTTTAAAAAAAATATTGTATAGACATGTCAATATTTATTTATTTAACACTTTAAAGTGTTTAGCTACCATGCAGCTAGTAAATTCCCTCCCTGTGGTTCAAAAATATTAAAAAAATAAAATAATAAGTAAATGATAACAAATATGTCAACTGAAATTCTCTTTCTCTTTATTTCAATATCAATTGTAGATAATACTTCAAATATCTGATCAGAGTTTGGAGAGGTTATTTTCTTGGCTGATTGTGGGTGCTTCATCAAAAAAGTAACTTTTGAAAGCTCTGCATTTGATGAGCTTTGCTCCATAGAAATCTATACCATATTGTTCTGTTCTGGATCAGATTAACAAGGTAATTCCTCTGATTTTTTTTTTTTTATGTTGCAACTTTCTGACTCTGCCAGTCACAGGTTTTGAATAACCATAGAGCATAACATCTATTGCCTTTTGTTCTTCACTGTATAATGTCATTTGGATCAGTATGTCATATAAATGCCATATGTTACTAGAAAGAAATAGGTGCATTTTGTAAAATGATTCAAAGTGCTCTGCTGTCTAGTTTATCCAAATGAAATATACAATGTTAAAATAAAAAACTTTCATTGAATTATTTCTGCAAATATGACATGAAATTACAATATCCAAGTAAAGTTTTCCTGCTGATCAAAGTAATTATTCATTATCAATCCTCAAAATGTTTACTCTGGAGTAGTCCTGTCAATAGTGATGGTACTATTCCAACTTTGGCCCCATACAGACAGGCCAAAATAAAGCTGCTTCAAGTCACTTTGGAGGTATGATGTTTAAATGATGCATACATATTATGAGTGCAGAAGCTGCACCAGAGCTACGCTCCAGTCCTTAGGACTGGAGCGTGACTTTGACATGGCTTCCGGACTCTTAGTATGAATGAATCATTTAAACAGCATACCTCCAAAGTGACCCAAAGCAGCTTTATTTTGCCCTGTCTGTATGTTATCTTCTTATTCCGCACCTAGGAAGGTATGGCCTCAAGAAAATTTAGGCTGAAAAGCTACATACACTAACTAGGAGTCAAGCTCCACTGAACATAAGATGACTTACATCAGGGGAGACATGCAAAGGATTGTATCCTTAATGTGGGCATGGAAGCTGTATTTTCCAGAGATGCAACAAAACTCTGCCAAGATTTGAAATCTACCTACTTCTCTGGCATATAACACTGGAATGTTGAAGTTTCAAGAGTAAAATTTGTTTTTATGGGCTACTTCTAAAACACTGTATTTAAGCCTGGAAAGTGTGAAGTAATGATGAATATTAACATGATATGGGTATTATTTTTCTCCTCTCCTTTCTGAGCCTTTCTAAACCCATCAATTTAATCACTGGAGATTCTAATCCATTTATTAAACATCAGTAGAAAATCAGTTACACATAGAAGATACTGACACATAGAAGAGGGGGGTCTTGTGCTTGTGATGACACATGACAGCCTGGGATGTACTGAAAGGGCTATGAGGTTGTGACATTGAGCCATCTGCTTTCAGGTAATGTCTCTTTGTGAATGAAGACCCAGTAGTTCATAAACATACATGCTCCTGATATAGCAACATTAAGAGAGAAGATGGCTTGAGTTCTATCAAGGGTGGCAGAGAACTTTGGGTCAAACCTGAATTCCAGCAGCTCAGCACTTTTCACTTTCAACAACATACCAGAAAAGGAACATGGTGATCACAGCTTTGCTTGCTTTGTTCTGATGTACTACACCAGCAGCAGGACAGATAGTACAGCATATTAATTTAGAAATGCAAGACATAAATATCTCTCCAAAGGGGAAAAACAAAAACAAAGAGGTGTTCTTGCAGAACCCCAATAAAATAGCTTTCCTTGCCTGAATAGTAATAATAATACTCATCATAATACTAACAATAATAATAATCTTTGAAAATCGAATAGATGACCATAAATATACAGTAGCAGGCTAGCCTCACATTTGTTATAGCATATGGAATATTGTCCAGAAGTGAAATGTATAAAAAAATAGGTAAAATTCCTACAATATTATATATGGAATTATATTTCCTTCTGCCAGGAAGGTTATAAATGATCTCTACAGTATTTGTATGAAGTGTTTTTTTTTGTAATTTTAAAAAGCAACTCAGAAGCATTCCAACCATTAGCAAATAACACTTGTATATACAGGATTGCATTCTTATCTGAACTATCTGTATAGCTGGTGCAAACTTTAGAGTATTATCCACCATGTCCTGTGACTGTATCTTTTACAAGCATTTCACAAGTGCACGTGAAAGGAGCCTTCTCTGATTTGGCTGTCATGAATAGAGGATGTTTAAAGCAGTAGCTGGGAAGCGATGCCTTTAAAAAGCAACCTTTCTCTCATTTCCCAACAGAATGAAGCAATCCTACTCAGCATATAGTTCAATGGATTTTGCAAAGGATGCCAAGGCCAAAATCCAATATACTGATATTGGCAAAATGCAAGAATGATGCACCCCTCCATTTCTCATAGGCTTAAAAACCTGCTTTGCAACTTTCCCAGACCTCTGAAACAGATCTTGAGGGACAATGTGATCCTAGGAGAGGAAAAGACTCACTCAGTCTATGGACTGATGGAAGCAGTTCCATCAGAAAAATGCCCCTCTGAATGAATGGTCAAGAATCCCCAATGTTGTTGGATTACAAACCCCATCAGTCTTGGCTATAGTGGCTGACGGATGATGGGAGCCATAGCCCAGCAACATCTAGCTAGCCACAAGTGGACACCCCAGCTTAGTGGAACATGTCTTCCTTTCAGCTCAACAGCAAATCAATTTGGATTCCTTTTTTACCCCCACATTGACCCTTATGAGGAAGAGAAGATCTGACAACACAGCAATCTTTTTGTTTAATCAGATTTGTGTGTCTGTGCATGTGTGTGTGTGTGTGTGTGTTTGTGTATGTATTAAACATCCCTGCTCCCTCCCTTGCCCCTTTCCAGTTTGTTTACTGACAGAAGTCACCCACCTTTAAAAAGAATTATTGCCTGACATTTCACGGAGCTTTTACTGCTTGCTTGGAACAATGCAGTGAAACAGAAAGAATCTCCTCTCTCCTGTCATGACCCAGTTCTGGGCTTGTGCTTTTTTGATGAGTCTTTGATCTGCAGTGGGCCTCATAGGCTGGTTTCCCGGAGGAACATGGTGCCAATGTTGTAGGAAATCTTTCTCACTCTGGTAGATGTGACAGAGGACTTTGGCTGCTTCTGACCAGTTCTGACCTCCAGGAAATAACAAATCCCAGGGATTTCCTTTGGAAAGTTGTCTGGAAGCTCTTCACGGGATCGAGGAATGAAGATAAAATTTTCTTCCTTTTTCAGAAGCCTAGGAATGGGATGGAGAGTAGGGAAAAAGATTAAGACAAGGTCACCTTTGAACTATGGCTCTCAGATAGTGAAACAGACCATTCTTATAACCTTTAAGGAGATGACTGATGAGCAAACATTATTAGCACTCACCCACAGCATAAAGATTCTTTATTTAAAATATTTGTGAATTGCCTCTCAAACACACTGGTAACATACTTTCCAACATTTCTCAAATGAGAACTGGGACACTAGTGGCAACATCAGAGCATGGTTAATATGGGGAAAATGATTAATGAGGAAGCTCAGAGAGGCTGCAGCAGTTTGCTTTTGCCCGAGTCTACTGGGAAAGACAAGATTCCACCTTCATCCCTCTTCTCCCCACTGCTGGGTCAATTGAGTGCAAACTACTTTTGCATTTTGAACTCAGTTTGCGCCAAAAAGAAAACTGCTGATAAAACAGGAAAGTGGGATCAGGAGAAAGAAACAGGAATATTTTAAAATCAGCTAAAAAGTGAGATGATGGACTGTCCCTGCCAAACCACGTTAGTTGAAGGGTATGTTTTAAGGCCTAGCTAAGGTCAAATAAAGTGTTTAAGAGGTATGAGGGAGGGATAAGCTTGCTATCAAAATGAAATTTTCCTATAAACTAGCAGAGAGCAACCAAATTAGATTGCCACATGCCTGTTTTCTCCCCTGCAACAGACTAACAAAGCTACTCTAGGAAGATTTCAGAAGATAAACTTTTAACATCTATTTAAAACTGCAATCTTATGTAGGTCTACTGCTTACTGTTATTGGACTGCAAGTCATGTCTTGCTGAATTCAACAGAACTCATTTCCACATTACAAGCTAAGACAGCCTGCAGCAGTTTGCTTTTGCCTGAGCCTACTGGGAAGGGCATGGCTCCATTCACTCCTCTCCCTGTGCATAACTAATTGAATGTAAGCTACCTTTGCACATTGAATGAATGAATTTATTATGGCACATGGCCAGCACCCCTTTGCTCACTGAACTCAGGCCCACCACAGATGGGCAGGAAGGGATGGCGAGACGCTGCCCTTTTCTGCCCCAGATCGTTGCTGCAGCAACCACACAGGCATGGCAACAATCCGCTTCAAAAAGGAACTGCGAAAAGCAGCTCTTTTCCTCACTGCTGCCAAGGCGCCATTAGACATCTCTTGAGTGCTGCCCCATTTGGATGCAGTGCACAAGGCACATCATTGGTATGCGCTGTCTGAATGCGCACACGCCCAAAATGGTGCTGAGAGAGCACGAAGCGTGCAGATGCTCTGCTCTCCCAAGCCCTAATTTCAGCCCCAGGCTGCCACAAAGTAGCAGTTTGTACCAGGCCTCAGTTTTTCACAAATGAAGAGAGCCAGGGGCAAAGAAGAAAAATGGGACAGAGAAACTGGAACATTTTAAAGGCAGCTGTAAAAGTGGATTAATCAGAGGATTAATCAGGACCATCCCAGCCAAACTGGGACAGTTGGAGGATGCACACGCCTAGATATATTAGGTAACCTTTCCCTTGACAGAAAGCTGCAAATTGGTGCGTATGTGTTTGTTTGTGTTTCCAAATGTGGCACTCAAGGGTGCCAGCAGGTCTACTTGCAGAAATGAAAATATTACACATGTAAGTGTGTCTGCCTGGCCTAGTGTCAAGAAAACAATGGGTCTCTGAAAAGCAACAGCCATGGCTTATTTGCAATCAGGAAATGCCCTTTAATACTTTGGATTCTGTCAGGCTTCCAACTGGTTCCAGACAAAGGAAAGGCAGATAAAACATTTTTTGAAGAAATATTCATGTATTTGCACAGAAGAAGATCCAGGTCACTGTTGCTGAAAATAAAGCTGAACTGGTACAGACAGAGAATGATGTGAATGATAAGAAAAGACAGAGTTAGGTGACAGAGGCGGTTTACAGACGACCCAAAAAGGGCAGTCTGCTGCCGCCTCTGTTTCCGCTGCCGGGAAGCCTCAGCCTCCAAAAGGGGAGGCTTCCCAGCGGTGGAAAAAGAAGCCACAAAAAGCAGCTTCTTTTTGCATCATGGTTGTGACGTAGAAGTGCGCAAATGGCACACTCGTGACATCGCAAATGAAGGGGGACGTGCGGACACTAAGTGTCCAGCATGTCAAAATGGCAGCGCTCATGTGTATAGGGCACTGTCATTTTGTACGTACTAGAAAGGATGGCCTTTCCTAACCCTAGTACGTACCTAGTACATACTTTTTGCACGTCTGGAACATGCCAGAGTTAGATTCTCTGCATCAGTTTTCTTCATTTGTTATTTGGAGGCAGATATAGGAGAGCAATTGCTATTCAGGAGGAAAGGAAGAGCACGACTGCTCCTTAGCAAGCATCTGGAGTCCACTGACAATTATTACTCTTTATCTCAAATACAGATATACAATGCAGCACAGTCCATACAGAATTCAAGGAAGTATGATGTCAACTGACCTCTTTGTTGAAAATAATGCAGGGGAAAAAGGCATCACTTCTACACATACATGTTTCAATTTATCCTAAACGTCTGAGAGTGACAGTGTATCATAACAACTTTGCACAACAAGAAACTTGATATCATACACAGTCCATCAGTTGTAATAGTGATACATTTCTGTAACTGCCTATCTAGAACTGAAATATAGTACAGTTAGCTCTCCACATTTTAGGCTCTGACTTTTGCAGATTTGGTCATTTGCAGTTTAGATTAATATGTTCTCTCTATGAATCTCTAGGTCCTTTAGAGGTTGATCATAGAGTTATGCCTGAGAATCTTGAAGTTCCTAGAGAAAACACTTCTCTAGTCATTTGCAGGTCCCCCAGCATGATTCTGTGATCAACCTCTGGCAGATATTGACCAAAGAGTTGCACTGAAGGACCTGGAGATTCATAGAGAAATGTTCTCATGTAAAAAGAATAGTGTTTTTTATTTGTGGTTTTCCCACATTCTCATGGATCCTTCACCCCTAACCCCAGCAAATGTGGAGGGACTACTGAATGTGTTTGTGTTTTCTGCTCCAGCTGGGTATTTTGTTATTTGCTATTATTTAGGACTTAGACCTGTTTTAACATTTCCTTTATAGTGCTATCATCAGCTGATTTTTAATTTGTTATTTAATGTTCACATTATTTGGTCATTCTAAGGCAGAATTTCTATTCCAGCTCAGGCCACATTTTATCAGAATAAGGATAGGCTTTTTCTGGTGTTGTCCTCTGCCATTATGAATTGCATCTTAAAAGGCCTATTTTACGTAGTCCCTTCATTAGCCCCTTTGTTACCCCTTTGCAGATAAATAGGAGCCCTGGTGGCACAGTGGTTAAATGCCTGTAGCCTGCAGCCACTCACTCACAAACCATAAGGTTGAGAGTTCAATACCAGTGAAAGGGCTCTAGCTCGACACAGGCTTCCATCCTTCCGAGGTCACTAAAATGAGTACCCAGATTGTTGGGGGCAATTAGCTTACACTTTGTAAACCACTTAGGGAGTGCTTAAGTGCCCTGATAAGTGGTACAGAAATGTACTTGCTATTGCTATTGCTATAAATATTTGCCTCTCTGGCTGCATCCACACTGCAGAAATAACCCAGTTCAACACTACTTGGCTCAATGTTATGGAGTTCTGGTAACTGAAGTTTTGTGAGACATTAAGCCTGCTCTGTCAGAGAGCTCTGGTGCCACAACAAACTACAATTCCTAACATTCCATAGCATTGAGCCATGGCAGTTAAAGTGGTGTCAACCTGGGTTATTTCTGCAGTGTGGATGCAGCCCCAAAGTTTACTAATTCTGACTTTTGGCAGTTTGAGTTTCATTATCCATAAATTTGGAGATTCATTTACAGGAAATTGTTAATTCTTTCTGAATTTAACTTACTGGATAAATATGCAGCCTCATGTGAGAGAGGTATTGGGGCTTGCCAAGCACATGGTAGAACAGGGGTGGAAAAATGTGGCCCTTGGGATGGATAAGGCTCTCATGTTGATTTCCTTAATTCTCCATGGACTTCCGTTTTGCAAGGCACAGCCAGTGGACTGTCCCTTTTAGAAGTCTCCAGGAACTGAGATTCACCTTTTCAATAAGTCATAACTTCCCTCCCTACATGAACAACTTCATGGGCGCGAGATAAATACGTTACTCTCCAGTAAGAATTCTAGACCCCCAATAAAAGTTCCCAAATTTTTGGCATTGCAACAACTTCAGGTCAGCATTTAGAAACATTTTAGGCATCCAAAGAAAAGAGGCAAGCAAAGTTAACATGGGAATGTGAACAGAGAAGGGGGGGGGGGGAGACTATTAAGTGTAAGCTATTTCGAAGTCTTTCTGGAATGCTAAAAAAACTGGGAGTGAAGGAAAATTTCATGGGGAGCAGAAGTTTTATTTAGGGGGAAATTCTTAATGGGGAGGGCAATGCCCTCATTTGGTCTTCTGCAACACTCCTGCCACATACCCCAAGTTGCCCATCTTGTAGTAGACCATGACGAATGGTCTTTATTTGGCTTAGTAAATCACAACCTGTGAAAAGCACTTCTATGCAACAAATCTGTTATTTCCTGCCAGACATGAGGATGCTCCCTGTTGGCTAAATTTTTAGAAAATTTTAAGAAGCAAACTAGATACGGAAGTACTGTACATGCATTATGGAAATCTTGAGGAATTTGCTTGGCAAAACACTCACCCACTGTTGGGGGGAAAGGACCAGGTGCTTTTGTGCATTTAGTTTTTGTTCCATAGTAAAGATATTGATAATATTGTTGAAAGGAATATTATTTAGGAACAATTATATCTTTCCTCTAATGTGGTTAAGGCATACTACAGAAACACTGCGTCCTATTTTCTTTTAACTATGATCCATCTCTTTCTCTTTTTCACTCTTTTTCAATCTTTCTGAGAGAAAAAAGGGAAGAGAGTGGGGGGAAAGAGAAAAGGATGGATCAGTTGATAAAAGCTGAAGGATGTAAAACAGATGGTGATTCCCACTGGTACTGAATTTTAATTATGTATCTGTTCATTTAGATATACACTGAAATAAATTATTAGATAGCTGTGAGTGATGAACAATGGTGCTTTTGATTTTTGTTACCATTGTTTTGTTTGGGTTTGATGGTAAACAATGGCCTTTCAATTAAACTAGCAATTTGATTGATACGACTCGTGTAAAACATGGATTTGGATTTGATTTGACATTTATCTGTGTAAACATTTATTTTCTGCCTTCCCATTAAAAACTATGCAAAGGGTAGCCCCCAAATCCATTTCCCCCCCACAAAACAGCAAAATTATAACAAAAGCAATTCAATTTTTTGCTCATTTAGAATTTTTGTGATAAGTACTTATTACAATGCTAATTAGAACAGAAATTAAATCTGTACTTTGGATTGAGCTATTTAAAACTGGAAGGTGGAGGAGAAAACTGAATTTTCTGCCCCTCATCTCCTCTACTGAGAGACCCACAAAACGCTTCCTTAAAAGGCAAGATTGTATTTGTTGTGTTGTGTTTGCTTAGCATCTCATGCCAGCAGCCTATCATTGCTACCTGGTAGGCATATGAATATAGCTCACTTCCAGTTGTATGAAAAGGCCTCTTCTGTGCCCAAATGGCCCAGTTCACTCTGAAAATATGGGGAATATGCCCCTCATGCCCCCTAAAGGGGGTTTGGGGCATTTGGGGGTAAACATTGTTTTTGTGTGTGTCTGTGATGGGATTAAGCAGGAAAATGTGATTCTCCAAGATCTCTTGGGGGGACTGCCTGGGTTCTGACAATTGCTAACTCCTGATGTAAACTGTTCTGAGCATTAATGGCCAGGTATGCCCCCTCTCAATGAATGTCAAGGAGCTTTAAAGTGCTACATATGCTACTGATATTGTTCAATCCATTACAAGTAAAGTTACCAGATTAAACCCAGACAACGAGCTTCTTAAAGAAGCAAATAGGATAGACTTTTGCTAAAGTTTACTTATTCCCCTTGTGGACTACAAGGAACAGATCCAATATTTTCCTTATGCATTATTGATGGATCAATGCCCCCTAGTAGTTAAAGCATCTCTTTAAAATGGACAAGTGGAGAAGATATGTGTCTAGAAAGAGCTTTTTGTCCTCTAGTCTCCCACATTTCTTATGAATGAACATGGATGCAGGTCTGCAGTCAGTGGCAGTTGATGGTCAGTGGGACAGTGAATCTACTCTGGATTTTAGCACAAGCTTTAAAGGAATGTTCCATGCTGCTGAAACTATTTGGGGAAGAGGTTTTAGCATCTTGGATAGCTTTTATTAAAACTCCAGTGAAAACCCAGAGTGATTTCACCACCTTACTGACATGGATCTTCCAACTGGATTTTTTCTATGGAAGACATTAGCCCTCTTGTGAGTTTGATCTAAGTGCATGCAAGCAGTCTGACATCTGTTGCTGCCTTTTTTGCCTTACAAAAGTGAATGCTTCTGTCTACACAACTCTTCATTCAAGCCTCTCACTGGGGAAAGAAAGACTATTAAAAATGTATTTGAAAAATGGTCAAAAGCCATGTGACACTTGAGATATTAGAAAATACCTCAAATGCCATATAGGCACCACTGTTATGCTGAAACAGGATAAATGTGGAAGTAAGTTGTACTTCATAAATGTGTCCTCTCTATAATGGGGTTGGATGTCTCTGATACCTGTACAACATGTGTGAAATTACCCTAACCATAACCTCCTTTTTCAATCTAATACTTTCCTTCAGGAAAGCGCTAAGAAGATTCCTGGTTTCAGTTAATTGACTATAGGGTCAGTGGGTGTATCAGAAAGGGGTAAAAAAAGAATTTTGCTGGATTCAGCAGTAAGTAGCATTGAGACTCATTGTGAGAAGAAACAACAATCTACAATCTGGAGAGACATCCCTGGTTAGAATGCACATATGTCATGATTGTATTGTTGCTGTGTGCCTTCAAGTCATTTCTGACTTATGGCAACCCTAAGGTGAACCTATCACAGGGTTTATTTCACCAGATTTCTCAAAAGGGGTTTGCCTTTGCCTTCTTCTGAAGGTGGGAGAATATAACTTACCTAATGTTATCCAGTGTGTTTCTATGGCTGAGGGAGAATTTGAACCTTGGTTTCCAGAATCACAGTCCAATCCTCAAACCATTACACCATGCTGTTTCTCTACGTGTGCTATACCTATCTATCTATCTATCTATCTATCTATCTATCTATCTATCTATCTATCTATCT
>NC_056524.1:24542704-24592645 GCF_019175285.1 Sceloporus undulatus
CTGTGTGTGTGTAAATGTAAAGCTTCCTCTTTGACAAAGTTGTCTAACTGTAGGGGGACAGTGCTCATCTCTGTTACTAAGCTGAAGAACCAGCATTGTAAAAGACAACTCTGTGATCATGTGGCCAGCATGATTGCACAGAACACTGTTACATTCCCATTGAAGTGGTACCTATTTATCTATTTGAGCTTTTACATGCTTTTGAACTGCTAGGTTGGCAAGAGCTGGCACTAGTGATGGGAGCTCACTCTGCCACATAGCACTTGGGCCTTGAAGTGCTGATTCTGCATTCGTCAGTGTCTTAACCACTGAGCCACTACGTCCTATATATATGGAGAGAGAGGGAGAGAGGGAGAAGATAGTCCTCTTGCAACAGAGATGATTTCCCCATATAGAAAACTATTGTTCCCACTCTCTAGCATAACATATTATTGTGCCATTTATGTTAGATAAAGCACACTGTGAGTACAGCATTACGGGTTTTCCTTTAAAACCCAATTATTGTGATGATCTTCAACACCAGTTAAAAAGGAGCCTACTCAAGTCTGATCATCTCAGCATCCAACACCTTCCCTTTATATGTCAAAGGGCCAATTCAGATGGTGAAAATAATTCAGGCTGAATCTTTGTTGCTCACATCCATTTTGAATACATCCATTTAAGTTTGGCATAGGGGCTGCAAACCCCCCCCCCCCCCTTCCCCCGGGAAAATTAATCCCCCCCCCCCCCCCACCAGTTTTTAAAAAAGAATCACATCTTTGGCAGTGTGAATAACCAATGTGAATAGACCTGGCATAAACTAGGATAGAACTCTTCATGCTTTGAATGGGTTTTGAATACATATGCATCATCGACTCCATCTTTCTTTGAGTGCTGGCACATATGAGTGACCGAACTCCTAGAGATGTGTGTACATGCGGTTCCATAGTGTGAATAATAAACCCAGAATGCGTGAGATTATTCACAGAGCTGAACTTAAAAAAATGACATCTGAATGATCTCAAAGTGAAAAACGAAACTAGGAAAGTGGTTAAGGCATGCTGAAAAGCTTATGCAGTGAAGCACAAAAGATTTTACTCTGGATTCTGAATGCTTCATTTTCCTACTTGGGTCTTAAAAGAAAAAATTGGGAGCCATGTCTGAATGGAGGGACCAAGCTTGTTCAGAGAGAAAGAGAGAAGATTTTAAAAAGGCTTACTAGAAATTCAACTAAAGAATGAACATGGGTGGATTGAGAATAAACCCTGGTATTTCTGACTCATAATTCCACAAGCATCTTATTTTGCTGGCACAGGTCTTATGAAACATCCATTCTTTTTTTTGTTCTTCAAAGAAAATGGCTGCTAATCTGAACGAAAGCAGACCCCTTGAATTGATTTTTGAATGGTGAGTCAGTACATGACTCAGTATGATATAATTATTTTAGTGTTGGACTAGGATTCTGGGAGACTAGAGTTCAAATCCCTGTTCACCTTCATACTTTATCAGCTTAAGAGGAATGCAATGGCAAGACTGCTTTGAATAAATCTTGCCAGGAAAACCCTACAATAGGTTTGGCATAAGATGTTCTCCAACCTTCTCAATATGGCAGAAAAAGTCCTAATTAATACTCGGTCATCCCACTATTCAAATGCTTTTAAAATGTCTCAGTTTCATTCATCCTCCTCCCTCTTCACCCCTTTCCCCTCAGCTTACTTCAGTTCCTGCAACTGAGTTCAATATACAAAAGTAGTTTGTACTCAATTAACTCAGCATGGGGAGAAGAGAGGAAAAGGAGGATTTTGCCTTTCTCAGCAGGCTCAGGTAAAAACAAACTTGTTGCAACCTCTTCTAGCTAATGTTTCTTAGCCACAGATACCCCACTTTACATCTGTGAAATGCTGGAGGGTATGCATAAGTCAAATTTCCTTTCTGTTTCAACTGTATCTTCAAACAGCCAGCTATATTGAGTGGCCAGTCTTCTACATGAGGGCCCATTAAAGGATAATTCAGATCACTTGACAGCCTGCTGTGAACAACTTGTCTTGATACTTTGTAGATAAAAATAATTCAGATCCATTCTGACAAATTCTATCACTGATACACTGATATAACTGATACAAACAAAGTTGAAGACCGTCCTGTTCAGAGAAGCATTCCCAGGCCTTGCTTAATTGTCGCTTGCCTACCTGGACAAAGATTAACCATCCGCCATGAAGCCAAGCCCTCCCTCCAGTCCACCTGCCTTGGTCCAGGCCTTGGAGGTAGAGAGGAACTGCTGGACCTCATCCCCTTCCCCCCACTACTCCCTTCTCCTTTTGTGTGGTGTCTTTTTAGATTGTAAGCCTGAGGGCAGGGAACCGTCTAATTAAAAATCTGTATGTACAGTGCTGTGTAAATGTACAGCGCTTTATAAATAAAGGTTAATAATAACAACAACAATAATAATCCAGTGGATGTAATTTTGGTTCCTGCTTGTCCAGTGACAATGGATACATTTCAGTTTGTGAAACCCAAGGATATGATCAAGATTCTTGGAGTGGTGAAAGCTGCCACATGTGTGCTAGATCCTTGCCCTTACTGGCTCTCTAAAACCCCAGAGGTAGACTGGCTGAGTGATTAGAGGGAGTGGTTAATGCCTACAACAGGGCAGAGTTCCAGTATGCTTAAATGAGGCACTTATAAAACCATTATTGAAAAAGCTCTCCCTGGATCTCACTATATTGGATAACTACTGGCTATATTGCATAGCTACTGGATAAATACTGAGTGTATGATACACTCCCAGCTTCAGGAGTTTCTAAATAGAATGGATTATCTAGATCCATTTCAATCTGGTGTCAGGCAATCTGGTCTCTCTGGTAATGGGAGAGATCTGGTTATGTGATAGTGGGACACAGTTATGGCTTAATGGTTAAGATGCTGATTCTGACATTTGCAAGGTTGGTAGCTTGGCAGTTCAAGACCCAAGCGTCGTATGACAGGGTGAGCTCCTGTCACTAGTCCCAACTTCTGCCAACCTATTAGTTTGAAAGCATGTAAAAGGGCAAGTAGATAAATAGGTACCACTTTGGTGGGAAGGTAACAGAGTTCCATGCTGTCATGCTGGCCATATGACAATGCTGGTTCCCTTGGTTTAGCAATGGAGATTAGCATCATGCCCTACGGTTGGACACAACCAGACAAACTTGTCAAAGGGCAAACCTTTACCTTTATGGGATAAAGATGGCTTTGGTTGCCTTGGTGGATGACCTACACCAGGAACTCGATATGACAACAGTATCCCTTTTGGTTCTGCTGAACCTTCTGGGACTTCTGATACCTTCAACCATGGTACACTTCTGAGCTGTCTATCTCAGATGCAATTTGGGGGTATTATTTTACCTTGGCTTTAGTTGCTCCTGTAAGAGCACCACAGAAGTGGTACTGGGAGATTCCTGTTCACCTTCTAGGCCAATGGCTCAGTTCTGCCCCTCAAGCTATTTAATAGTGCACCTGCGTTTTATGCGGGTGTGCCATACGCAGATTTCAGCATATCCTGAAAGCCACGCCGGGAGAGCCCATTGCGCGCCCTGGAAGAACTAATGGGGCATGTGACCATGGTGTGCGCGTGTCGCCACACCATTGTGTGCCATGGACGCAAGCCACATTAGTTCCTATGGAACTTCAGAATACTACTACTACTACTACTACTACTACTATTATTATGCTCAATTTATATAGTGCTGTAGATTTGCACAGTGCTGTACATACAAACAATAAAATAGATAACAGTAAACCTGACCATGGCGTACAATCTAAGAAATAATACATAACAATACAGGAAAGGTCAAAGGCTTTCATGGCCGGCATCCATAGTTTTTTGTGGGCTTTTCAGGCTATGTGGTCATGTTCTAACAGAGTTTCTTCCTGACGTTTCGCCAGCATTTCTCTGAAGATGCCACCACAGATGCTGGTGAAATATCAGAAAGAAACTCTGCTAGAACATGGCCACATAGCCCGAAAAACCCACAAAAGACTATAAAAATACAGGAAAGGGTTCAAAAAAACAGGCAACAAATTAAAAACGTCAAAGAGATTTCGCCTTATGCGCAAACGGATCCCTGCATAAGGGGAGGGCGCACTATACATGAAATAACTGGGCGAGTAATCTGGAGTTTTGGAGTCTGGTAACATTAGTCTGCAGATGACACCCTGGTCTATTACTCTTTTCCACCTCAGTCCAAAGAAGCTATCATCAGTCCTGTCATCACAAATGGACTGATGAAAACAAACAAATTGAAACTTAAACCAGACATGAGAGGTGCTCCTGATCAGTTAAAAGACAGATCAGGGGATAGCAATTCAACCAGTGCTACATAGGGTTACACTCCTGCTGAAGATGAAGGCCCACAGCTTGAGTGTCCTCTTGGATTCAACCACGAACCTGGAAACTTAGGTCTTGGTAGTGGCCAGGAAATATCAGTGATCAGTAAAGCCTAATACTGTCTACCACGCCTGTCTGCATATCAAATCTCAATTATGAAGCAGAGGTCTTTTGGAATCACAAATAAGTGACCTCTTTCTTGTGAGTGGACTCAAATTGAAAGGCCATTTTACAGAACCCCAATGTTTGGTATTGGGTACCCAAATCAAGTCTATGACAGTTTGTTAAAAACAGTATAAATTCTGGTTGGTATTTGACTACAGCAAAACCTTAAACAGAAGAAATGGAAATGGAAATCTAGCACTCAACCTGATCTGAGAGACAGATTTGATGTATTTTAATAGTCATAGGAATAGTGCCAGAAAGAAATGAAACCTGGGTGTATGAAAAAAGAGCGATGTGTTATCCATGCTGAGGCCAAACAAACACACTAAAAGTATAAGCAGCTAATGCAAACATTGTGCCCAATGTAGGAATGCACATACTATATCAAGAAGAGAAGCACTGGCAAAATAAGCAACTTTCTGCTTGGGGATTATGTGTTTTGGAACCAGCTGTCCCTGCCAGGCACCTGTCTCACAGTATTATACTGAATCCAAGCAAGATGCCAGGACCCTTCAAGCTGGATAGCAAAATCCATTCCTTCAACCGAAAACATTATAAGAAAGCGTACATTTCAGCATCAACAGCTCTAATCCCTCAGTGAGCTTTGTATGAATCATATAGCTTTCATATGATGATATACAACCCCAAAAAACTGGAAATGTGTTTATCAAATATGTAGACACTAATCACATCCAGTTTGACTTGCTTCTCCTCCTGTTTTAAGCAAAAGGGACAGTTACCATATATATTAACTATGGTATTCCTCATCTGTATTTTTCTGTTAAAATATAGATAAAATAGGCACCTTCTTTCCCTTAAGTGAAATGTTTCTGTAGAAGAGAAAGCTCTGATGAGTATGAAATTCAGCTTTAGCTGGTTGGAGGTGCTGACTGGGAGTTCATCCGAGGTCTTAGATATAATGCCTCCTTTAAGCAAGGTAGGGTTCTGTCCTGCCTCAATGAAGTTGTGACTAGGCCTTTTCCTTTAAAAAATACCTCCTCTAAATCCAACCTTTTGTTTGTTGTTGTTAACTGTCCTTGACTTTATCTTAACCCATGGCGACCCTGTGGATGAGACATCTCCCTGTCCTCCATTGCTCTGCTTAATTCCTGCAAACCCATGCCTGTGATCTCTTTAATAGAGTCCATCCATCTGACATTATTGTTTTTTTAGCATAATAATAATAATAATAATAATAATAATAATATGCTTTATTTTTAGACTGCTTTTCCGAGGTGATCAAAGCGGTTCACAGAATCATTTAAAACTTACACATCATAAAAACAACCTCACAAAACCCAATAAAAATCGAACAACATGCAATAAAGACAAGCAAGATGGTGGTTGGGAGGAGGGCTTTACTTCTTAGCAGGCAGAGGCCTGTTGTTGCTGGCCTGCTTCTCTCCCCCTCAAGATGGTCATGCCTTCTTATGTGTCCATAGTAAGACAGACAAAGTTTTGTCATCTTGGCTTCCAGGGAGATTTCTGCTCTAAGAACCGGTGTCATGGACAGCCCTGGGCCTGACTTAGAGGCACAGTCAGAGGACTCAGACTCTGAAGACATGGAGGAGGCTGAGACAGGGGCAGATCCAGGGCTTATTATCAGTCCAAGCTATCACTAACCCTGAGAGCTAAATTTTAGGATCAGCAACTCATGACTAAATATGTCCTCTTTAAAGGTTCGCTAATAACTGTATGCCCTATAATATTAAGCACATTTCTTTAAGAACAAACGTGACATCCATTGCTTTGTTTTATTTTTAGGCTAGGAAATCAGCTAACATCTCCCCTTGAGGCCTTAGTACTACTGGTCTTCCAGACAAGGCATGATGCAACTTGGTAAAACATTATTGTGGCTTAAAAAACCAAAACTTCAAAGGTTCATATAATTTAGATTGCTGATGTACATAGCCATGCCCTTAACATTTCATAGATGAAAACCAGGACACATGTGGCCAAGCAACAGCAGTATGGTCAAGATGTCAGGTTATTAATGAGGAAGAACCTACAAGCTAAGAGAGGCTACAAGTTTGCTTTTGACTATGAAGGACAAGATTCTTCCCACCCCCCCTTGCCACTTTCCTTTGCCCCTGCTGAGTTAACTGAGTACAAACTACTTTTTCACACTGAACTTAGTTTGCAGCAACTGAAGTAAAGGGGGAAGCAGAGAGGAGGAAAGAAAATCTGGGACATTTTAAAAGCAGCTGAAAAAGTGGAACGACAAAGGATTAATCAGATCTCAAATTTTTATCTCCTGGACGTTGAAATGCTTTGTGCCCAGTGTCACATGGCCAGAAAAAGGAGGGACCTGCTTACATAAGATATCCTTTCAAAGAACACACCAACAATACTTTGAGAAAATGCAAGACTATTACGAACATTGTCATTTTATTTTATTTTTCTGCTGTATGGTTCTTAAGAAGATAGTGAAGCTTTGAAAGCTTGCATAATATATTTTGTGCATTTTGGTTGATCTAATAAAGGTATCACTGTTTTGTGGGTTTTGGATGCTATCATCCATTCTTTTTATTTTTCTTATTTAGCATTTCTCTTTCAAGCAAGCTCCTTTCCTCCAGTCAATTCTGTGATTACAAGATTTTTATTCCTCTGTTTGATGGTCATTTTTTTCTTCAGGCATACTTATCATCTAGTCTCCTTCCAACAATGTCATCATTAAAAGGGATTTCCCATTTATAACAAATATTTCCTTTCAGAAGACTATTGTTGATGAGAGACTCTATAACAATAGTATCCTTAAGAATTAACATAGACATGCCCAAGGGAATTTTGCATGCTCTGTGAGGTTTTGACTCCCCTTCACAAAAAACTTGTACCATATCACAATCTGCTTTTGAAATCTTCCTCAGTTTCTAAAGCAATGTGTCATGCAAAGTTTTCAAAGTGGATGCCCAGAGCAATCATGCATACTTCTATGGATCCTGGCTGAAGATGACCCATAACATCCACTTCTGATCTACATCAATGCTGTGCAACTTAAGGTGGTGATCTGTAGACCAGTGCTATTCTACAAGCCATTGGTTGTCATTCTACAGCAAATATAACAGTAGTATGACATGGATATAGTAATGATCCCCAGAACATTGGCGGGGGACCCTACTGGTCCACCCCATCAGACAGCTTGAGAAAGACTGCTTTAATCATCAATTTCTCATTTTTCAAATGGGATTTTAATATTACTTGACTCATCTGAACGTTTATTGCCTTCATCAATGTCTTTCTTATCTTTTCTACTCAGTAGGAGAAACCTGAATAAATTATTTAGAAAGCTGTATGCAACATCCAAACCTTTTATCTTTTTATTATGTTTTAAGTATGTTGCCAACTGTTTCAACACTTGCTTTTAACATAATTGATTATTTAATTAAAAATCTTTTTGTACATAGGATTTAAACTATATTTTGCTCTGCTCTAATTTGTGGTAATCCACCTTGGTTCCCATGTTAGCAGAAAGGCAGAGTAATCAATCAATCAATCAATCAATCAATAATAGTTGTAAATGAAGCAGGTAGACTCTTGACTTACTGCAGTGGAAGCAGCATGCAGGGATGTAATTCTTCACTGTTTCTTCTCAAAGAAAGCAGTGAGTAATTTTAACAATTTTCTTCCTATTCTAAGAAAGTCTTTGAAAATTTACAGGACTTATTCTGTGCATTTGCGCATGGTTGTTTTTCACATTTTCTGAACATCAAAGAGCATTTTTTGCACATAATATAATATAAAGATGCTATTTCCTGCACGGAAACTTGTTTTCTGTGCAAAACAACAATGTGCAAATTTTGTGCAGAGTAAGTCCTGAACTGTAAGGATTCTTCTCAGTTGAGGAGCCATAGAATCACAGAATCATAGAGATGGAAGAGACCACAAGGACTATCCAGTACAACCTCCCTGCCATACAGGAACTCTCAATCAAAGCACTCTCAATTAAAGACCTACAAGGAAGTGTGGCGGGTTACATACCGCCACTTGGGACGTCCTCAGGACGTCCCAGTTTAAAAAAGGGGTGTCTCTTCCAGACGCCCCTCTTCCTGTTAAGGACTCTGTCTGTAACAAATGGCGGCGGCCGTTCCACACGGCCGCTGCCATCTTGACGTAACGGATGCTGTGTGTCTGCACGTCACGCGGCGCTAATGACATCGCGAGTGCGCCATTGGCGCCTCGCGGCATCATGAGCGCGACGCCAGAAGAAGCTCCATTTTGGAGCCATGCAGTTTGGCTGCGGCGGCTCCCTTACGGAGCAAACAGCAGCGCCAGGAGACCGCCGCAAAGCGGCGGTTTGTAATGCCTCTTTGTTCCACTGTTGAACATCCCTTACTGTCAGGAAATTCCTCCTAATGTTGAGGTGGAATCTCTTTTCCTGTAGCTTGCATCTATTGTTCTAGGTCCTGTTCTCTGGAGCAGCAGAAAACAAGCTTGCATCCTCCTCAGTATGACATCCCTTCAAATATTTATATGGACTATTGTTCTAGTCAGATTTTCTCAACAATTGAAACACGTTTTTTGACTACTGCACACTACCTGCACTCACTGCCAAGTAGTTTCCAGCTCTATGAAAAATCTTGTTTTTTCCCCTTTAAAGGTGAGCATTATCTAGATCCAAAATAGCAAAAGAAATATATTCTCACATTTGCCAACTCTCACTGTTTCTTAAGATCAGTTTTTTTTTTTGGGGGGGGGAGTCATTAGGGGTCTCACTTTCAAAATACTGCAAGAAGCAGCAAGGATCAAGCCCTCTTAGAATATAATTACACTACAGAGTTTAAAACACACAATATCACTTTAACAGCCATAATGGAATCATGGGGTTTGCACTTTATTGAGATACCCTGAATTCTCTGTTAGAGAACTGTATTCTCCTCTCCTCAACTATATGACTATCAAAGCTCCCTACAAGAGAATTCTAGTATGTCAGCAAAATCCCAAGATTCCGTTGGACAGAGCCACAGTAATTGCAGTGGTATGAAACTGCTATGCAAGTGCAGTGTAGTTAACATTTCTATGGAATTCTCTATAAAGGAGGACTATCTGGCTTACATCCTGTTATTCTTCAACCATTATATTTTAGATTATTTTTATTCTTTTTTGACTTCCAATTTCTGGTGAGGCCATTTTTCTGTGTTGTGAAGGAGGGCTGGGTGTGTGAATGCAGACAAACTGCCACATTGGGGTTGACATTATTTTGTTGTTGTTGTTGTTGTTGTTGTGTGCCTTCAAGTAATTTCTGACTTATAGCAACCCTAAGGTGGGTTTTCTTAGCAAAATTTGTGCAGAGGAGGTTTGCCATTGCCTTCCCCTGAGGCTGAAAGCATGTGACTTGCCCAAGGACACCCAGTGCATTTCATGGCCATGTAGAGAATTGAACCCTGGTCTCCAGAAGCCAACACACAAACAACTATGCCATACCAGCATGCAGAAATCACACTATGCATGCAGGATAAATTCATTAACATAGCATAGCAGACATATTTTGCCAACAGTGCTGAAAGGAAAGCTGCACATACCTCAGTGTTGTGCAATGTGGTTGAGTAATGGACATGAGAGCCAGTGTAGCATAGTGGTTTGAGTACTGGACTATGACTCTAACGATCAGGGTTTGTTTTCTGCTTGGCTATGAAACCCACTGGGTGACCTTGGGCAAGTCACATGCTCTCAGCCTCAGGTGAAGGCAATGGCAAACCTCCTCTGAACAAATATTCCAAGGATACTCCATGGTACGTCTTATAGCCTTAGGAATTACTTGAAGGCCAACAACAACAATAAAAACAACAACTGGACATTGCTGATTTAACAATGGCCTTCAGTCATTGACATGTGTTGTGCAATGTTGCCATTCTGAATGCATGTGTGTTGTGCTTGGCATAATGTATCTCCACAGGCAGATGTTTACATTACAATGAGGTGATGTTGGATTATAGACCAGGAATGGCAATGTACCATTTGGGGGTTTAAAAAACCCTGGAATTTTAAAAAGGTGTAGGGTCTTTTTGGAGGGTCTTGGGAAAACCTGGAGACCCACAAAAATCTCTTAAAGCATACATGTGGCCCATAGGCTGCAGTTTCCCCATCCCTACCCTACAGGGATTCCCCCAAATTCTCCCAGTTCATAAAAGCTACATCAGGTCATGAAAAAGTTCTCAGAATCCTCTCTTTACCTTTCAGATGGGACCAAGGCCTAGCATGAATTGAAAGAGTAAAAGCAAGCTAAGCCAGCCAAAGTTATTTGTATGATGATAAACAATCCATTATGATCACTGATATATTTTTAAGAATTTTTGTTATCTCTCATTAGATTTCTCACAGAATTGAACAATTCATTTACTACTGCCCCTGAATAATACGTAAGTGTTGAATATAAAATGCTGTAAGATAAAGCAATTACTAGTTTGCTGGTTATACAATATAGATATCATTGTTAGCTACTAATTAGCAGTTCTAGCAAAGATAAACTGTCTTGATTTCTCTGCAAGGACTCAGTATTGGATTCCTACTGCTTTCTCCCCTCCTAAATCTTATTCCACCACCTATCATGAAATCTATATTAATTCTATCCTAAATCTTATTTCATGAAATGTCTTCACATTTCTAACAGTTTCCCATTTGTCTTTCTAGCCTTAACCTGCTTTATAGTCTTAACCTCCCTTACAGATTCTCTTGGCTTGAAAAAAAGACCTGGGGAAAAAAAATAGTTTCACAGCACAAGAACTTAAAGAAAACTTTATGAAAATCTCAAATAGGTGGTTTTTAACACCACAGAAGCTATACAACACACACACCCACACACACACACACACAAAAGATCAGAAGTGTTGGAGATGCAAAAAAGAGAGGGCACATGTGTCATCTTGTACCAAGAAAGAAAACTCGGGGGGGGGGGGAGGAATCCATTCACAAATCCAAAAATCTTTTACAATAAAAAATGACACCTGAACTATAGTTACTCAATATAACATAATCTTAATGTAGAAAAAAAGAAAAAAAATTGGAGAGTGTTACTATACCTAATCACAGTGGCCAGAATAATAATAGCCAAAAATTGGAAAAGAGAGGAATTCCTGACTTTAGAAGAATGGATCTTTAAAACACAAGAATTACGAGAAATGGATAGACTAATGTATCTTATTAACAACAAACCCAAAATATACTAGAAAATGAATGGCTCCCAATTCTGCAATATTGGGAAAATTTATTTGGAACTGATAAAGAATTATTAAAATATTAAAGAAAGACATATTCTCAAGCCAAAGTGACCCCGTGAATTTCACAGGGTATTTTGTAGGCAAGGAATACTCAGAAGTGGTTTTGACAGTTCTTTTCTCGGAAATATAGTTGACAGCACCTGCCATTTGTTGGCAGTCTGCCATCCAAATACTAACCAGGATGGGCCCTGCCTAGCCCCCAAGAACAGACAGGATCAGGTGCCTTTAGGGTATTAAAGCTACATAAATGTGACATAACTAGAATTTATTTCTACAGATACCTATTTAGAAAAAAAAATATATGGCTTAAATAGTAATAACACTACCTTTCCCCATGGAGAAAGGGGAAGATTGTGATTGGTGGATTGTGTCTTTTCAAGTGCTAAGCTTAATATTGATCTTTTGTACATTTTAACTATATTGTTCTTGTTTTAATTCATCAGTTGCCTTGAGTTCCAGTTAATAATAATGGTTTCTTGCTCTCCTTTGTTCTTATGTTTCTTTATATTTAAAACTGATTTGGACTGGACGGCCATTCAGATAGCCAAACAAAGAACAACACAAGGAAGTCTTTTACCTGAATAAACTTTACTGAAAATGAGGTATATAGTGGGCCCTTGGTATACGCGGGGGATCCGTTTCGGACCCCCCGCGTATAGCAAAATCCGCGTACGCTCAAGTTCCATTGTCCCTCTCCTCCCTTCCCTTCCCCCCAACTCTTTCTTTCCCTCCCTCCCTTTCTTTGTGGCGGCCGCTGCCTGGGCCTCCTTACTGGCATGGCCAGAGTAAAGACCGGGTGGGGGAGCAGCACCCAGCCTTTCCCCTGGCCATGGTGGCGAGGAGGCTGAGGCAGCAGCGCAGCAGCACCAGAGGCCTCCTCGGTCTTCTCGCCGCCACAGCCACCGCGGAAGGGCCGGGTGGGGGGGGTGGAAGCTTCTTGGCCTCCAAAACCCCCTCCCGGCCTTTACTCTGGCCGTGCCGGTAAGGAGGCCCAGCCGGCGGCCGCGAAGAAAGGGAAGGAGGAAAGGAGGTAATGAGGAAGGGAGGGAAAGAAAGAGTTGGGGGAAGGGAGGGGAGGGACTTTTGTCCCCAATGGTGGTGCGCGTGCACACGTGCCGCCATTGGGGACAATTTCCCGGATTTGCCATGCGTGTATATTCAAATCCACACATGGCAAATGTGCGTATAAGGAGGGCCCACTGTATATACATTTTGCAGAAACTAATATATGAAGAATGAATACAATGAATCATGAAAAATATAATATAAATAACCTTAACCTTATAATTGAAATGACAGAATATATTGGAAGACTATTTTCATTGTCTTCCTCTGGACCCACAGAGCTTGTCAACATCTTTTTTGAATTGTGGTGCCCAGTATTCCAGGTAAGATCTGATCCAAGCATAATAGAGTGGCACTATTACTTCCTTTGATCTAGGTTGATGTTGTCTCTATAAATGGTGAATAAGAATATAACAAAGAATGATTAGAAATAAATGCAGTTCTATCAGACATAGGTAATTGGGAAACACTCAGATACCAGCACAGACCCACAAAAGACTTGCCAATCCATTATTCTTCCAGATGAGTCTCCTGTCTGTAGCTTTTGGACCAGTGGAAGAACAATGTGGAATATTCTTTGCATCCCTATTTTTCAATAGCTCATGTGAAAATGTTGCTTTCTATTGTATTATAGAGCTTTGTAATTCCAATAGATAAAAATACAAACACATGTCTTCGGTTCTCCTAGATAAGTAAAGACAATACATTTGTGCTTGCTACAATTCACAAAAGGCTGAAGATTTCAATGGGAGGCACACAGAATTGGCTGACATTTATTTTTTTCTGTAGAAAACATAATGTTACCTAAAGGAAATCATTTTTCTTATAAAAAGAAATAATTAACAAGCAAGATAACTGTTAATATTTTGCTATAAAGATACTGGTCTCTAGAAATTATTTTCCCTTTCCTTCTTATTTAACCCCACTAGAGATAAAAAATAATGGGTCAATATAACTTCCCTACACACTTCATATTTGCTACCATAATTGACAGTGGGTCAATATCATTTCCCTGCACACTTCATTTTGCTCTAGTGAACTGATTTCTTTCTTTTTTGTAAAATGCACAATAGACAAAAAGACCTGGAAGTAACATTACCTATAAAAAAGAAACTGCATTTTTTAAAAAGGAGATGTTTATTCCTGGCATGAGAAAGTGTTTTGGAGACAGTAATAACCACAATCTTAAAAGAGTGAAAAGGAAAGTAATCTGTTGTAAGAAACAGCAAGCACGTAAAACTCAATGGTGTCACTGAATCATACAGTCTTACAGTTGGAAGAGACTACAAGAGCCATCCAGTCCAATCCACTGCTATGCAAGAAGACACAGACAAAGCACTTACAACAGATGGCCATCCAGCCTCTGTTTAAAAACCAACAAAGAAGGAGTCTTTACCATTCTCCAAGGCAGTGTATCCTACTGTTGAACATCTCTTACTGCTAGGAAGTTCCTCCTAAATGTTGAGGTAGAATCCCTTTTTGTGTATTTTGAATCCATTGCTCTGGGTCCTATTCTGTGAAGCTGCAGAAAACAAGCTTGCTCCATCTTCAATAAGACATCCCCTCAAATATTTAAATGTGGCTATTGTGTCCCCTCTTAATCTTCTCTTCTCCAAGGCTGAACACACACAGTTCTCTAAGCTGGTTCTTATAGGGCATGATTTCCAGACTGTTCACCATTTTGGTCATTCTCCTCTGGACACAGCCCAACTTGTCCACAACCTTCTTGAATTGTGGTGCCCAGAACCAGACACTATACTGCAGGTGGCATCTGGCCAAAGCAGAATAGGATCAACATGTGTCACACAGAATGGAGTGAACATGTTACACTTCTCTCCCTTGCTCAGTGGAGAAGAACTTACCCTGAGTCCATTTGATGGAGAAAAATGTATTACATTATGGATGAGCATGCACCAGAGTTCATGGGGCTATCCTGCCCAGTTTTATCTGCTCTGGACCTTCAGAGGGCCACAGGGCATTGTTACAGCTACCATTGTTAGGGGCTAAAAGTGTCAACATGTTATATCTGGTCACTTGGAGGCAATTTTAGATTTTTTGCTTTTTGCTGCTTCAGGGTGTGAAGTCCCCCCACCCCAGTATTTTATAGCTGAACAAAGCTTTTTTTTTAAAAAAAATCCTTTTAATGCATTTTTTTCAACTCAAAAACAACCATTAAAAAAAAAGTTTCAGAACCTTAGAGCATTTGTGGGGATCCCATAGGGCTGTGCTGTATCCTCAGAGATGCACAGACCAAACCCTTCTCCTGCATGAAGTTGTGGGGCAAAGGCAAGCTTGGCATAGGATGGCCTATTTCATGATAGTTCCACACTTTGGCTTTATGCTGGGGATATGCTGACAAACAAATGGTCATACTTTGTCAGAATGGTATCCCATTCAGGGTTGCACAAGCCTGTGATGTTAATATAATCTCATGCACATGCCTATAAACTTTACCTAGCAGGGTTCATTAAGTGTGATTCTTAGGTAGTGAGTATGGAATTGAACTGACTGTTGCATCAACTACTATCTATCCACTATCCACTACTAGAGTATGGAAATTCAGAAAATTAGCTGGTATAATTGCATGCTTTGCAACTGAGGAATAGAATCTCAGTCACAGTTCTATCATCTGAACAGGGAGGAACTTAATTTTCATCTAAAAATACCAATTAAATTGAGGAGGGAAAAGTATGCTAAATTCATTTTAACCTTTGCTGAATTTTATAACATGCCTGTTGAGGTCTGTCGTGAGAAGGATAAAGAGATAGTGGAAACCAAAGCCTGATTCACAGAAGACAGAAATGAGACATCCAGTTTTATTTTGTGGATAATTGGGCTTTTTCATTATTATTATTCTGAAGAAATTCAAAGGTAGCGAATGCAAATCCTTCCTTCTGCCTTACATCTTGACTTTTGAGAGAGGTGCAAATTGGAGCAGGGCTGCCCAAAGTTCAGCATAGTTACTAAGCAACAGAAAATGTTATATTTATATTTTTAAAATCTTACTTCCATCGTAGGCAAACGGTGGACATTGAAAACTAACAAAGGTCATTTTGAAATGTGATTATCATGTGAAAGAAGCTGATGGCTCCTTCTGATACATATTGTAAGACAACTTTTCATCTGAGAAACTGTCCCTGGCTATGTGTAATGCTAACATTTATAATCCACACAGCTGTTATGGTGAGAAATAAACAGCAAAGAATTTATAGTATCAGCCTGATTGATTCACAGGCAGGAATGGAAAAATACCAGGCCATCTAGAAATATAAATGTGACTTCTGCAGCCCGGCAGAGTCACACAATGTAAGAATATAAGGAGAATCCTATTGGGGTAAGGCAAATGTCTCATACTACTCCTGACAGGGGCCAGCCTGGAAAGACCACAAGATATAAAGGAAGCAGCTTGAATCCTATTGTTAATCCTGACTGGAGCACATCCACTTATTAATTGGGTTTTATGTAAATGTTGATGTGCCACTGAACAATTGATTGAACGAGTTTAATCTATTTGGGACTAACCAACACTGCCAGCCAGCATCCTTGCCAAAACCCATTTACTAGCATAAACACTCATAATTCAGTCATTGAATTCATTCAGTTTTCATTGATTGACTAGCTGTTAAAAGCTGTAGTGTGGGGGCAGACTGTGGGATTTACAGAGCAGGGCATGGAGGTTGTCATTGTTGATTTTGGGGAATCTTCTTCAAAAAGGCATCTTTTGGTCTTTTAGAATTACCTTCCTCTAATCTGGAATTTCTCACTTTACAACCTCTCCAATGCAATTTGTCACTCATAGAATCATAGAGCTGGGAGAGACCACAAGGGCCATCCAGTGCAATCCCGTGACATGAAGAAGACACAGTTAAACTCAGTTGCATCTCTTTTTTGTTTCCATCCACACCACCACCCAGAAAGATGTACATTTCAATCAGTCTTCAAAGATCTTTTTTGTTAAAGGAGATAATAAATAGTTGTTTATTTCAGTTAGAGGGCACAGATCTGCTTCAAGTACAGAAATAAATGAGCAGCTTCAAAGATGGGTGAATTAATCAAGAAAAAGGAATTCTTAATCTGATTTTTTTAACAGTCTCTAAGTATATGTAGGACATATTCTGTACAGTTAAATTAATGCATACTTTCTACCTCTCCACTCCCAATCAAGAAATGTGATCTACAAAGATACCTAGTAGAGAGTCAGTTTTTCATGCAGATCCCGGCATCCCAATGAGCAATTTTAGCAATTTCTTTCCACTGTAAAAAAGGAAACACTGTAATAGAAAACAACCTTTTCTGTATAGGAAACATCATTTCTCATGCAGAAAATGACATTTCTGTGCAGAAAATGCTGGTTTGCACAGAAAATGGTGTAATTGAAAATTTGCTCTGCACAAAATTTGCAAATCGTTTTTGCACGGAAAACAGCAGTTTTGGCACAGAAATGCTACCAAGAATTGAGTGATCATATAATGAGAAATAAATTGATGCACCTGTATGTATCAAGTACCCTGTTAGTAAAAACTATATGGGAAACCTCAATTTATCCAATGGGGTAGGGACTGGAGGACTGTCAAAAGGTGGAAGTGGTTGAAAGCAGAACCCAGACTTTATTTTTAGTTTGCAAACACAAGACTGAACACTAGAAGACACCAAGTTGACTGAGAGAAAACTAAACCTAGCATGGCAGTGATGGTTGAAAAGGGTCAAAAGTATAGTTTATGGCTTGAAAAGGGGGGGGGGTGCCTGTAGAGTAGCCTTTTGACTGTAGTGTGACAGGTGCCATCACTGTGTCGTGTGATGCTTAGGGTTGGGCCAAGCCAAGGTCTAAATCCCTATTCAGACAAGCTCACAGGAAGACCTTTGGCTAAGGTCTTCCTCTGCTTATCATAGAATGAGAGAGGAGAATGAATATTTTGATATCCTTTGAAGGAAAGTAGATTATAATTTTAATAAATTAAATAAATAATAACTCTAGTGGTCTAGTTGATATGATGCAGTGAATAGCTCTGGGCATGCTTGTGGGAAATCCAGGTCTAAACCCTTGCTCAACGGTTCACTGGTTGGTCTTAGGCAGATTAATATATTCTAGATTTTACATGGGTGAACTTGCTGTTGAATGTAGAATAAGATAATGATTTGAGCCTTCACAGAGTGCCACCAGAACTTTTCAATGGAGCCAGTTGCATTTTTAACTGGAATTCAAAGAAGAATGGCAGATCAAGGGTCACCAGCTCACATTCTCAGCTTAACTACTTTCACATTTGGATATACATTTAAATATTTGAAAAGACATTTGAAAACAGATTCCAGACAACCAAAACAACCTTTTGCTCATCTGAAGACTAACAAATGGGCAGGGGGATTAGTTACTGAGTTTTCTCAAATGTTAGAGCAATTACAGATGATGTCTTGTCTCCCTCCTTGGGAGTCCAGCTCTCTATTATAGGTATTGGAGAGAGCAAAGCCTTTAATTTCCACCAGACCAATTCATTATTCATTCAGTTCTCAAAAATGGGAAAAATTATCACTAAAATAAGCAATTACTTCAGTTTCACAGCTCAGTGGCTGGATGTTTAGAAAAGCAGTCACTTGCACTATGTTTTTCTTTAAAAAAGAAAAGAAAAAAGGAATGGGCTGTTTACAAATGTAGTCGTAGTATTGCACATATATTAGCAAAGAGGAGGCTTTTCAAGATTAAATCTTTCAGTGTACCTAGGTTAAAGACCTCTGCTTCTGCTCCTGTTGCTTCACAAAGGACTGTGAAACAATAATTTAAGAGTGGCTTGGTTCAAGAGAGGCAATGCAGGCTCTGAAATACTGTAAGTGCTGCCAATAGGATGGTATGAATCCTATCTGGAATTAAAGAAATTGTCCAGTAGGAGTCAGATCATAGATCTGCCCAATAAGATTATACATCTACCCAGAATCATCTCTTCTGACTGACATCACCTTAGGGGACAATGGAGTGCAACTGCATGGGACTGATTTCCCCTCCAACATCCATCCGCAGGCTGCACCCACCCATACAGATCAAGCCCAAATATCTCAGAATCTTTTGCAGTCTCTCTCAAAATGGTGGCAGGGACTTGGAGGGCTTTTTGCTTGATTTGGAGGCAAAATTGTCCCAAATTATGGTTTTTCTAATAGTGGCCAACCAAATGCCTATTATTGTTTTGTACTTTCAAGTTGTTTCCGATTTATGGAAACCCTAAGGGGAACGAACATATCACAGGATTTTCTTGGAAAGATTTCTTCAGACAGGGCTGGCCTTTGCCTTTCTCTGTGGCTGAGAGAGTATGACTTCCCAAGGACACCCAGTGGGTTTCCATGGCTGAATGGGAATTTGAACCCTGGTCTCCCAGAGTCCTAGTCCCAATTTTAGTATATGTGCTGCCAAAGAGAGCACCCCAGAGTCCTAGTCCAACACTTAAACCACTGCTCGCTGTCTTCAGAAGTGTAGGAAAAAACTAATACAGCTTCCTCTGGGCTAGCTTAGTAAGATGCAGACTTCTCTTTAGAATTGCATTTCTTTATTTAGGAAATTTCCTCTAGAAAAAGAGGCTGACACAGCAAAGGTTACATCCCACATATCTTGTTCACCCCAGGATCTAAGGCCTGTTACAGACTGCCAAAATAAAGCTGCTTCGGGTCTCTGTGGAGGTATGCTATTTAAATAATGCATGGGTCCTAAGAGTCCAGAGGTCACGTCAAAGCCACACTCCATTCCTAAGCACTGGAGTGCAGCCTTGGTGCAGCTTCTGGATTCTTCAGATGCGTGCATCATTTAAACAGCATACCTCCAAAGAGACCCGAAGCAGCTTTATTTTGGCAGTCTGTAACACGCCTATGTCTCAGGGCTTACTGAAAGAATGAAAATGGGGAAAGATAATCAAAACATCTGGTAGGAATGTTAGCTCGATAGGTATTTATCTCAGTATCCTCAGTGTATGAGTGACTTGGTAACTTTTGGAAGACTATATAAGAGTTATGAGCAGTGGGCCTGGGGTTCCTACGCTGTTCAGACTTTAACCAATTAGGATATGAGAAGTGCATTTTCTTCAGCGAAGCTGGATCCTTGATACACCAGTGTGGCCTTCTATTTTTTCTTGGGTGGCCACGAGAAGAAATTCAACTTCCAAAGCACCAAATCATGTCTCCTAGATGCTAAAGCAGGGCAGGGGCATTAGTGCCTTTCCAGATGTTGTTAGACTCACATTCCCATCAGCTTTTGCCTGTTTGGCTAGAGGTGAGGGGAAATGTAAGTAGTAATACTGAGAAGATTAAACAGTTCCATAAACCTGTACTAAAGTGGGCTGGTAGGAAGGGACCATATCCAGCCCTCTAGGATCCATTGGCCCTGTTCTTGTCCCATTACAGGTCACCAATGTTGCCTGCACTACAGTGGGAGGGGGGGTGGGTAACTAAATACAGATAGTGGAAAATTTCCTCCTGATCCCCAAACACATGCCACACATGCCTATTTGTAACCCCAATGTGCCTGCAAGTCAGAAGTGAGCTATTTTGTGAGGGGAATCAATTTAGGGTCTTATTGTGGTCTCCTGTCCTTTTAAAATAGCCTCAAAGTCACACCTAGAAATGTTTAGTAATGGGGAATTCAGGTGACTAGTGTGGAGCTTCAGTGACTGGGTCTCAGGCTACAATTTCTTCACCCCTATTTTAAGCAGTGTGAAGATGGTCAGTTGCAGAATTTGGAAAAAAATGGAGTACCATTCACAGAATCCCCAGGTGGGGGATTCTTGGAACTGTGGTCCTAAAAGTAATCTTCCCCTGCACACTGATAGAAAATACACACACCCACACCAGTTCAGCTGATGTCTTTGGCACTGTGAGAGATACAGCACTTATGAGCTTTCTAGTAGTAGTTGAGGGACCCCCAAGAGTGTAACAGGATGCATATGTAACTTGCTGCTACTGCAGTGCATAAGATTAGTTGATTGCAACAATCAGCCACAGTCCAGCAGAGTAGGTTTGTCTGCACAAACAAAGCATATCACTTATTATGGTCCAGCAGGGAAAGAGCCACTATGAAAACAGCAGGCTTTGTTCTCTGTAATTGCCAACAATGAAGACTTTTAATGCCCACACAGGATCTTAGATTGTGGTTACTGTGTCAGGAAGCATTAGCCTGTGCAGATTAACTAAATATCAGAACTCTGTTATGGCCAGTCAGGAATTTGAAGAGCAAACAGCTACAAGAATTGCTAGAAGTCTGTAATTTTAAGATTTACTACTTCCAGTATAATATCTCATGGGGTGATAAAGAATTATGGCATCCAACCAACAGGAAAAACTACTATTTATATTGCCACTGTAAGATATTTGGTGCTGCACATATACAAGAGCACAAACAGTTAATATTAAAGTCATGCTTAGAGTCTGGGGAGCACTTATTTTGCTGTGCAGAAATGATTTCAGATTGTCACTGGAGTCCTGGCTAGCAGGTGTGATCTCTTTCTTCTTTTCATGCAGACCATAAGAGATGGGTAAAAAAAGATCTGGGCACTGGGGAATTCATTCATGGAAATTTTCTATCTTACCCTACAACTAGAGATCTCATATTGTTGAAAAATAACAATATTTTTTATAAGTAAAAAATCCCCTGCCCAACAGGACAAATCCACGTGAAGCTCACTAAGTACCAAAAAGTTTAATCTTGAGATCAGGCCAATGGCAGGCATTCCACAGTTGGGGTACCACTGCAGAGAAGGTCTTTTCTCATATTGCCAAAGATCATATTGCTCCCAAGATAGCATTAAGCAAGGGTTACCAGAAAAGTTTAGTTAGCACTATGGTTGACTCTGAGGGAGTACAGACCGGCACTTTATGCCGGGCTGTACGTGAACTATGGCTGAGTGTCCAGATGCTCCTAGCCCTACTTTTGCTGCCTGGCTGCCATCATGGCACGTGCCTGTCCACATAGCACGCACCATGATAATGCGTGCCAGGGCAGCACCCAAACAGGGGTGGATGGTGCCGGGGTGGATTATGACACTCCTTCCAGGAAGCTGCTCAGAGCTGCTTCTTTTGGGGCACGGATCTGTGGTGCAGTGTGCAGATGCTGCGGCACCAATCCAGAGCAGGAAGAGGTGGCTTCCAGTCACCCGTATGTACTGCCTCAAACTCAGTGTGGATTGTTGCAGTTCAATCGGGAAATCATCTGTCCCTGGTGACTTATTTTTCACTATTTCTCTGATTGCAACTTCTACCTCATTTTTTTTTAGAATTTGGGGTTCATCTTCATATGCCTCTTCATTCTATATGTTCTTAACTTTTGTTATCTCTTCTATAAAGTTCTTCTGTGTATTGCATCCATCGTCCTTTTATTCCTTCCTGGTCTTGAAGTGTGTTATTTTTATTGTTATAGAGTGTCCCAGTCCTTGGTTTGAACCTTCCTTTGATTTCCCAAATCTTGTGGAATAGTTCTCTTGTTCTTCCCTTTTTGTTGTTGTCTTCTGTTTCTCCACACTGGTTGTTGTAGTAGAATCATAGAATCATAGAGTTGGAAGAGACCGCAAGGGCCATCCAGTCCAACCCTCTGCCATGCAGGAAATCACCATTGTGTTGTTGTGTTCATGGTTCTTAGTTTATTCTTATCTCCTTTTTGTTTTGCTGCTCTTCTTTCCTTTATTGCTTGTAATGTTTTATCTGCCATCCATGTTTTTTTTCCTTCCTTTTTGCCTGTTGAATGTGTGTGTCTGCATTCATCTTTTATTATCTCATTGGCTTCAAACCAAAGCTCTTCCAATTCTCGGTCTATTATTCTTAGTAGTGCAAATCTGCTCCTTACATTGTTGATTAATTCAGTGGAGATGTTGTTCAGTTCATATTTTGGAATGACTGGTTTTGTTTTCTTCTTGATTTTACTCTTATTTTTATCCCCAAAAATTGACGCCAAAACTCCAGGTCGACTTATTTACAAATCAGTATGGTAATGTGCTAGCAGCTCTTTCAATTTCCCTATGCAATCAGGAGACAGTTTCTTTTTCTCTTGAGTCAAGCAGCAAGAGCCCTGGGTGATTGATTGCTGTTAAACAAACAGAATCCCACCCATGCCATCTGCTGCTGTCTAGGGAGTCAAGGGTGAAACCAAAGTTGAAACACTGAAGCAAAAAGCCTCAATTAGAATCCTCTTGTTGTGTGCACATGTATACACACTGAAGGAGCCTCCATGTTTTACTCTCTACTTATCCATGGGTCATGCAAAATTCATAATTTTGGCCCCCAAACCTGCCCTCAACTCATGTACACATGAGGTCGACTTATGGCTGAGTATATACGGTACTTGAATTATGGTGATAACCATAGGTTTTCCATGGATCTTTACTGAGCTAATTCGGTCTGGTTTTGCATTGTCTTCTCTGCCTGCTTTTGCCATATTTTTTCTTAGTATGAAAACCAAAACATTTCTTCATGTCTTTTCAGTCCCTGAGTAGAATACTGTGCAGTTGTCTGATTCAAAGTGGCCCATTCCTGTCCATTTTAACTCACTTAACCCCAGCACTGCTATGTTTGTGGAGACTGCAGCCAGGAAATCAAAAGAAGATTAAGAATGGGAAGGGCTGCTATGAAAAAACTAGAAAAGATCCTAAAATGCAAAGATATACAACTCTGCACAAAAAATAGAATTGTACAAGCCACTGTATTCTCTATTACCATGTATGGATGTGACAGCTGGACAATTAAGAAAGAAGACAGGAGGAAAATTGATTCATTTGGGATGTGGTGCTGGAGAAGAGTGCTGAGGATGCTGTGGGTAGCCAAAAAGACAAACAAATGGGTCCTAGAGCAGATCAAGCCAGAAATCTCTCTGGAAACCAAGATGACAAAACATAGGCTGTCGTAATTTGGAAACATCATGAAAAAGTGTGAATCACTGGAAAAAACCAATAATGGTAGAGGGAAGTAGAAAAAGAGGAAGGCCACATGCTAGAAGGATGGATTCTATTAAAGAAATCAAAAGTGTGAATTTGGAGGAGCTAGGCAGAGCAGTGGAATACAGGATGTCTTGGAGGTGTCTCATCAGCAGGGTCACCATACGTTGATGTCGACTCCAGGGCAGTTAACAACAACCAGAAAAGGTGACTGTGGAAAAGGGGTTCAAAGCAAAACAAGAGTTATGATGCTTTGTAGGTATTGATCTAAGAGCGAATATCAATTTAATTATGGTTGTTATTTTAATTCAACACTGGAAAGACTAATAAAAATATTTGGAAAATGGTCAGAAAATACATTTCTCAAGGCTGAAAAACCCTAATTAGGAGAATGCTGGACTGATGAGAATCTTTACAATTAGAACTTACTCTATACAAACTTTATGATGTTTTGCACAGAATACAGATTTTCTGTGCAGAAATTATTTTCTGTCCAAAAATTCTGTTACCTGAGCAGAAAATGCTGTATTGTACGCAAAAACACAGACATATGTCCAGAATAAGAACTCTGAATAGTCTTTGAACCTCCATAGTTTTCAAAGACTTTCTAGCACTGGGAAGAAAATTGCTAATTATTTGATGTTTCCTTCAAGAACACAATTAATGAAGAATTACATCAACTTAAATTTTGCAAGATTTAAAAATACATTTCAGTTTTATAGGTTAAAGTGCAAATAAGGAAAAAATCTCACATTCTTTTATTGATATTAAGGCCTGTGATTTCCTTGTTTGGGGTTAGTTTATGCACAAGTTGTTTTTGCTTTCAGAGTTAACTAATATTGTAGGCCACTAGCCATTCTCTTTTCACAGATTTAAATGATATCTAGAGATTATTTGGGCACAAGATGGGTGTATATGTATATGTGTGTTCCATAGCATGGAAAAGTAACATTTCCAAGTTCTGGTATGGTTGTGTGCATATGCACACAGATGCACTCACACACTTTACTTTGGGCACAATGTAAACAACTGCCTCTGTTTTATCACATTCTAGATTTTCAGCATCTGGAAGATTTAAATAAAACTACATGAAGTGTCAAAAGTCAAAATTGGTGTATCATTGATTTTTTAGTCCAAACATTTACATCTTCAAGTGTGTGAACGAACTGCCAGATGGCACATGCCACATGATTTGCAGATTCTATAGAAAAATACTCAATGCATGTTGTCTGGCTGTTGAGTTTGCCCGGTTGTTGATCTTGCCTAATGTTCTTATTCTACCATAGAAGAAAAGCAGGACGTTGTGCTGTGGAGGTGAGAACCAAAGCTCAGTAGCAGAAGACATGGTTTTTATGCACAAGGTCTTAGGTTTAATCCTTGCCATCTCCAGTCAAAAGATCTCCGGTAGTTCTGATGAACTGAGTACATGTCTTTAACTGGATAACACCTATACTTAAGATCATAATTTTTTTTACTGGAGTTCACATTCTGGTAACATGATTCATATTCTGATTTCAACGGATCTGCCAAAGAATATGAATTTACATGGAAGAAGAGACCCAAACAACTTGTTTTCAGAATTTCAGTAGGGAAATTAGACCCTCACTAGTCTTCTTCAGAAATTACTTCCATAGAGTGGATTGTGAGATAATAGCATTTGCAGAGAGGGGAACTATTTCTGGAAAAACGGAAATCAAACTGCTTTGTATTCCCAAGTCTCTGCTCTGCTGCTGTTCATCCATCATGATCCACCCCTGCCTATTTTGCCATCAACCCCTGCTCAACATGCCGGCAGCTTGTTCAAGCTAATGTGCTTCCACGCATGATGTTTATCCTAAGTGAGTGGGCTTCATTTCTTTTGCCATCTTTTAATTACTTTCTAAAACTTCAATCTCTAACTGCTGTATATTCCAGAACATCAGGCACATCACATCCTGGATGGAAAAAAATGACATAGAGATTGACAAGGAAGTCTAAATGTAGGGATGTTTGGTGTTATAGAAAAGAGAAAGCAAGGCAACAGTAAACAATGTCCAAGACAGAAAAAATGGCATATTCCAAAATTACTGTTTGCGTGGGTGGAGGTGGGGGTAAGATGAAAATGCATCTTCACAGTAATGAAACAGCCTAAGGACTTAACCCAAAGTTGGGGGGATGATGATAAGGACTTCCTATTTAAAAACAGGTTTTTAAAAAGCAAACCCCAGTAGCATCAACAGTATGGTTCTTCGCTTACATAGTGAGTAGGTCCAAGAAGCTGGTACTGAGGGGCAGCTATTCAGTACCTTGAATTTGGGCTTATTTGGAGGATCACAGGGTGTCATGGCCAGCCAAGATCAGCTCTCGGAGGAGGAGGAGGAGGAGGATGAGCCTCCTCCAGAGCAAGAGCTGATTGAGGCTACGCCAGGTGGCAATCCTGCCCCGCCAGGTCCCAGCTGTGCTCTCCCAGGCCCTGAGGAGGAGGCCCAACCAGGTCCTAGTGCTAGGGAAGGGCCTCCTATGGTGCAACAGCCTAGTGGTGACTCTGGGGAGGAAGCTTGTCTGGAGGTGCCTACGTTCAGAGAGAGAAGGGCTGAGAGTGCTTGCAGGTGCAGATCCAGGAGGATTGCAGAGAGGCAATTAGCCAACCAGCCTCAGGTGGCATGGGGGAGAGTTTCCCTTACTTAAACTGCTGAGAGACCTTCATTGTTTGCCAGAGTTTATTGCATGATCCCTTGGTGTGATTGCTACTAGCACTGGCTTCTTGTACTTTGACCTTGGACCGGACCCTTGTTATCTTCTGGCTGCTTTGACCTTGGACTGTTTTGACCACTCTGACTCCCAGTATCCTGACTTCATCTTGGCTTTTGGATTGCTTTGACTTCTGGTACCCTGACCTTGGCTTGACTTCTCGGACTGCTTTCATGCTGAATCCTTGCAAGGTTTGTGTTTGCATTCACTTGCTGAGCTGAGTCATTCCTATCAGCGTATGTCTGTGAATGCTGGCTGCAGTCCAGGACACAGGGCTCTATTCAGTCCCCTTTGCTTTGCCTGAAGATTTTAAGTTGGGTGCCATCCATATGCAAGTAGTTTTCTTTTCTACTTTCTACTTTTCTTTTTTCTTCCAATGCCAGAGAAAATGTGACTGGGGTGAGTTTGGATGAGTGATGGATTGGAACAGCCCTACTAAATGGGCTGGTAAGACAAGGTTTGATCCAAATGAGACACAAGTTTTGTTGGTCAGTAAGACAGCTGATTTGAGTTTGGACATGTAGCCTGTGCTGTGCTAGAGACTGTTCCTGTCCCAAACATGATCCTGGGGGCTAAACAGTTGTGGCAAGGAGTGTTTAATCTCAGCATTGCCTTATGTGCCAGCAGTACCCTTTGCTAGATCATGTAAATCTGGCCAATAGTCAGATCATGTCTTGGCCATATCCAGATTGCAGCAGTCTGATGGATTTTATGTTTTGAGCACTGGTCTGTGACTCTGGAGTTCAGTTTTCTGCTCAGTCGTGGAAAGCCACTGGGTAACATAGAGCAAGTCACACACTCTCAGCCCCAGAAGACCCCATGTTCACCTTAATTGGAAATGACTTGAAAGTATACAACAACAAACATCTTAAAGAATACCACTTTCCAAATGAAACTGCTTACAGATTATAAATGAAGTCCTAGTCAATCTAGTACCACATTCTGAAGTACTCTTGTTGGGAGACACAAGAGCAGGACCTTCTTAGTAGTGGAACTGCAATTGTAGAAATCCCTCTCAAATTCCTCTTGGTTAGCTCTTTCAGTCTTTTGAGTTTTAGAATGATGCCTAAGATATACAGTGCACCTGTGTCATACGCAGGTATGACATGAGCGGCTTTCAGCATATGCCATTAAAATTACTGGAGTGCTCCGGAAGAAGTAATGGACACGAGCCCCATTATTTCTAATGGGGCTCCAGCATATGCGGGAGGGTCCGGAATAGATCCTCCGTGTAAGAGAAGGGCCCACTGTATATCTGTATATATGTTCTTTGTGCTTCAAATGATTAGAATCAAGCCTTACACAAAAAACACACCAGAATAGTTAACCATCCCACAGCCAAAATAATGAGATTAAAATGAATGCAGTGTAATGTTTAAACTATTAAAATGGCATTGTGAGAGCAATGTGAAACAACTGGATCAGTTTTATTGCTGAAAATCCCTTGGAGGCTGAAATGCAGGACAGCTACATAAAAATCTTTCCATTTTTTCCCCTGCAATGTGTCTGCTTTATGTTTGTAGGAAGTTGGGGTCAGGGTTAATCATAATGCTAAACACACTGGTCTCATCTGATTTCAGAAACTAAACAAGGTTGGACCTGGTTAATATTCAGATGGGAGACCACCTGGTAATAACAGAGATCTCTAGACAGAGATTGGAAGGAATCCTGCCTGAAACGTCAGATAGCCACTGCCCATCAGAATTTACAATGCTAAGGTAGAAAGGCCAACAGTATTGCTGGAAAGCATCCTCTTCAATCATCCCTCTTCCATTCTCTATTAGAGAAATGGGAGCTTTAGACAGTACAGTGGGTCCTTGGTATCAGCTGGGGTTTGGTTTCAGCCCCCCCTCCCCATGGATACCGAAATTCATGAATGCTGAAGTCTCATTATATACAGTGGGGTACTGAAATGCTGTCCCTTATATAAAATAGCAGAATCAGGGTTTGCTTTTTGGAACATATATATATATATATATATATATATATTGGAATTATTTTCAAGCCCATGGATAGTTGAATCCATGTATATGGAGGGCTGACAGTATAAGATTTTTCTGCTTGTATCTGTCTTATTCACATTGCCCCTCAAGCTTTCCCCATTTGCTCAGCAATAGATCGTAATGCATGGTCACTGCAACCAGACCATGTGATCCCAGAAATGCCCAGGTATCTGTGGTTGCAAAAACATGTCTCCTCCTCATCCTTCTTCCTCTTCCTTCTTCAGGATGGTGTGTGCCAGCTCTCTTGAGCTGTGCCTATATCTGATTATATACTCCAATGTCACTGGTAAACATTTTAGTTATATAACTTGAATACTGCATATTTGCCTTGCTTTACTGGAGATAGCTCCAGAGGGATATTCAAGAGATTCAACGCACTTCTCTACAAACTCTGATAAAGAAGACTGTCTCTTAACTGAACCAGATTTTAACTTTCCCCAAAAGGGACTAACACCCTAAAATCCATCAATCTGACTCAGTATGAGGCAGTGTCCATTGTTCTTATGCTCTAATATTGAATAGGATGTGAATTATAACCAATGGGAAATAGCAGAAGAAAACCAAGTTGAATAGATTGTGAATTGTAACCAATGGGAAATAGCAGGGAGAAAAAAACCATCAAAGCCAAAACTTAAAACATGTGTTGCACAATATTTCTATTCAGTATGAAGTTTGCATAGTACTTGTAAGATTTCTCTGTATGTGAATATTTATTACGCTGAGAGGATGTTGGATTGCAGCCTGTATTTTATGTAGGAAATACAGTTTCATAAAATCATAAAATCTTAAGAGTTGGAAAGGACCACATGTGTCATCTATTCCAACCCCCTGCCATGCAAAAATATACAGCTAAAGTGCTCCTGAGAGATACTTATCCAAAATCCACCACATTCCAAGATATTCCCCTATCACAACAGCTTTTACAGTAAAGAAGCTCTTCCTAAATTAAGATTACATGATATGGGCCCAAAATTTGGACCATAATGTTCATATGGATGTATGGAAAAGAGGTGGTCTGAAAATATAAAGAAAGCAAGCATGGTGTAGTGGTTTTAGTATTGGACTATGACTCTGCAGACCAGTGGTTGAATCTTGGCTCAGCCATGGAAACCCACTTGGGCCTTGGGCAAGGTGTATTCTCTCAGCCCCACAGGATGGCAATGGAATTATTCCCCTGTGAAGAAACTTGGCAAGAAAACCAAGTTTACCTTAGGGTTGCCATAAGTCAGAAATGACTTCAATGCACACAAAAGAAGAACAAAGATTATAAGAACAAACAACAATTATTTTGTGAAGTGATTTGAAAGAAAGCCCGCTTAAGATAATGTATATAGATGATGATAATAATAATAATAATAATAATAATAATAATAATAAAATTTATTTATATACCGCTATTCCAAGGATCAAAGCGGTGAACAATAAAAGATAAAACAGTTAAAACAACACGAGCCCCAAACCCCCCCATCTGATGATGTACAGATGGCAAAATTTTGTACTTGGGAATACAGCTTTTCATTTTATTTTTACATTTTTTATTATTTTTTTCTCATGATTATATATTTAAAAGTAAAATTTGAAATGCTTTTTAAAACAACAGTGGGATAAGAAAAAAGTGTGCTTTGAATACTTACTGGTATGTTGTTGGGCTGACATTGATACGGCGAGGATGACTTCCTGACTCAAATTTGCTTGCTAGGGTGACGTTGTTACCAAAAAGACAGTATCTCGGCATTCTTACACCAACAACTCCAGCGAGAACAGAACCTGAGTGAATCCCTATTCTCATCTGTTAAGGGACAGAGGAAAAACAAAATCTATTAATCAGTGTCAGCTGTCATTTCTCTTAGATGTCATAAAACACAAGGCATCCATACAAATACAGTCCAAGTGTTAACTGAAATTTAGATCAGTAACCATACTTTCAAATAGTAAGGAATGTGCTCCTTCCAACTTTTCATTGGTTAAATATTCAACAAATGTTGTGTGCCTGTGTATATTTGTGCCTATCCAGCTGGCCCTCCCTATCCCTGGATTCTTTATCCATATATATATATATATATATATATTCTCAAAAGCAAATCTTGATCTGCTATTTTATATGAGGGACATCATTTTACGATGCCACTGTATTTAATGGAACCTGAGCATCCATGGATTTTGATATCCACAGGGGGGCCTGGATCCAAACCCACCATACACATTTCATTGTCCTGAGGTCCTTATATTTGCTTAGGGTTAACCCTGGAATCCATCTTCCTATCTTTCTTAAGAAAATGAGAATCAAACAGTGGGTGCTATTGCGACCACAGTTGCACAACCAATATGATTCAGCACTTTATATCTTCAGGATATATTTGCTGCCTTATGCAGAAATTTTCTACTGAGCAATGAAAAAAACACCCATATATTCAAGACTGATGGTATTAGTCAGTGGTGTAAAAGAGTGGAGAGACCACCACAAGCAGGAGTCCCCTGGTGTGTGTGGACTTTGACGATAGGCTATAAGAAACTTATTTCTCAAAGGGGTTGCCCGAACAGGCAAAATGACCCAGCTTCCCCATCAACTCATGATGTCTAGTTTAGATGACACAAGCCAAAACATCTGTGTCAGGATCAAAGCAGCCTCTACCCCAGGCTAAAATAGCCCTGATTTTGCATGGAGTTTCTAAGAAACTCTGTGACAAAACCAGGCTGTTCAGACAGCCATCCCACTCCTTACCTTTCCAGTGAGTAATCCATCTGAGAAGGCTCCCAGTTGCCCTATCTGAATCAAAAATGGGGTGCAGCCAAGTGCCCAGTTTCCACATCAGATGGGGCAACTGGGGGGCTTCCTTGATGGCTCATCCACTGGAAAGGTAAGGAGTGGTCCCAAGTCCTGGGTCGATGAGGTGACAGTGTGAACACACACACACACACACAGAGTGCTTGCACCAAGTCAGGAACAAACCTGGCTGAGCACTGGGGGCAGGATAGCATGGTTCAGTCTGTGCTATCCTGTCCCATCTGATCAGGTCCAAAGAAATACCACACACAAATGCTTTCAGACAGATTTCCAAATCATGCATCTGGCTAGCAGACTCAAATCTATCAAATCATTTGCCAAAGAAAACTATGGATAGTTTCCAGAAGTGGAAAAGGGTGTAGGATTTTTTTTGTATTGCACACCCAGGATCTGCCTGCCAGCATAACACTTCTTGGGGAGACTCTGGGAGATGCAATCCAAAAAAGTCAGTTTTCCAATCTTCGTTATGTTCACAAAAGATTACAGCAGCTGGGTTTAATTGATCCATGGAGATGTAGCGAGAATTTCTACAAGGTGCTTCAGCTTTAACTGCCTTGTTACTTTTAATGGCTAAAGCTTCCCAAGTCTATGTAAATGCATCAGAATAAGGCTGAAGAGGCAAGAATATCAGAAAACAAGTGCCTCCCCAGGTCTGCTTCCATCAGGCTCCAAATGGCCTTGATCAGTGAATGGCAGTGAGTTTGGCTGTTGCCTATGTGTGCTTGTAGAATAGTTTCACCACAAAAATTTTGGCCTTAGTGAAAACACTACACTACTCATGGCCTCTGGGATTCTCAGTGGGATGGGGTTTCTCCTCATCTACACTGCAATGAGAATTGGAAACAAGGGCAAATCTGATCTGGTATTTGGGAGAGGAAGGTTCAAGACTCCACTGAACCATGAAACCTTGTGGGTGACCTTGAGCCAGTTGCTTTGTCTCAGCCTGACTGTGTGTGCTGTGTGCCTTCAAGTTTTTTCTGACTTATCGTGACTCTAAAATGTCCCTATTATGGGGTTTTCCTGGCAATACTTGTTCAGAGGAGATTTGCTATTGCCTTCCTCTGAGGCTGAGAGTGTGTGGCTTGCCCAAGGTCACCCAGTGGGTTTCATGACCAAGCTGGAAATTGAACCCTGGTCTTCAGAGTCACAGTCCAATACTCAAACCACTTTGCCACACTGACTCTCCACACTCAAAAAGGATTTATTTATTGAAGAGAATTTCTATACCACTTTCCAGTTAACCATCTTAAAGCGGATTGCAATATAAACATATGCAATGGAAACAATAGCTAAACATTTTGAAAGACCTGATATAGTCTATTAAAAGAATTCATCTGAAAACCAAAACAACTGCTCATGTGAACAGCAAAAGAATGCCTAGATAAATAATGACACTAAAACCATGCAAGTTCAGAAACTCAAGCTTTCATAGTTAAAACTCAGTAAACCTTTGTTCAGCAACTATAGATCCAGTTCAGAGGTGTTCACTGTCAGAACTGAAGAGCTAGCATTAACACTGCCGTATTAAACCATGCACAATTTCAAATTCATGGCAGGCTCATTTCTCATTCATTATAATTAATAAACACATTTGTCTCTCATTCCCATACTACCCCTCTTTGTTGTTACAACTAGATTCTTTTCACAGGGACAGGCTTGAACAGGCTTGATATATGCCTTACCTTTTTCCAGGTTTATCTTCCCCACCAGTGTCTGAGATCTCCAAGTCTCTGTAATAGCAATTTCTAATATACAACCCATCACACACACTTTCCATTATTTTAAGGCAGGAAGGATGCATTTGCAACTCCTGACAATCAGGAGCCAGCCTAATCTCAACAGGAAGACCATTCCACACAGTGGAAAGTCAGGAGGAGGAGAGCCATGGTCACCAATGTTTCTTAAGCTATTTGACCAACATAGTTTCTTTCTCAACATGCCAGGGACTGGCACCATATTTGTGCCCACTGACTACAACTCTTTCTTTCTTTTCTGGAAACTTGGTACAAACCAGCAGCCAATAGCTTGCAGACTAGCACCAGGCCACAGACCATCACTCTGAGTCGCACTGATGTACACTGTTCTATGCATAAAAAAAGAAAAGAAGTATGTAAATGTAATGAATCACTAAAATAAATAAAGTCCGAGAAGTCAACTAGTTGTTCTCAGTATCAGTCTTGTGTAAAGAAGAACCCATTCATCTCATGATGAACCTTCTGGCTGAAGCCTGAGACAAGAGTCTGCCAAGCATGTAGCCAACATATATTCTTTTAACTGTCAGGCATGAAAGCCTATCACACTGGCCTGGGAAAACTGGAACACCATCAGAAGCCTTCTCAGCATAAAGAGGAATTATTGTTTGGACATGCTTCAGCAATCTTATTCGGTTTGCCTAGGAAACAGTCTTCAGGAATGGGATATATCTTTCTTATTTTGACTCTTTCTGATGTTAAGAGCATCCCTCAGAGTTTACACTCTCTGACAGCCTTCTGGGTTGGCTCTCCTGCTTAAACCATCTGGAATAATCCATTTTGCCAGATCCCTTGTAATGGCACACCTGCTTTCATCCTGGGGCTATTCAGTAGTCAACCCTGGACTGTCTGGGACTGAGTGACAAATCCTGCTTTTCATAAAGGAATCATTCCTGCCTTGCTGCTTAACAATAAACAAAATACCTAGCATGTACATAGCATGTGTTGAGTGTTCAAAACACCGAAACCTCTCTCTCCTTTTTGTTATCCTGAAAAGAGAACCAGATTCTGAGTAGTTGTACTGTATGCAGAAAGCATTACCACCTGATAGCTTCAGAGTCAGCAGGGCAATATTCTCTTGCGTTTTACTCTGAAGTTTAAAGGTGTTACCTAAGGTACTGAAGTCTATCCCCCAAATAGGTTGGGTACCTTGGATAACGCTTTTAAAATGCAGACTACAACCTGGAGCAGATTCACTGTCACAGAGGCTGAAAGTTCTCAATTTCTCACTTCAGAAAATTCATTTGTTGAAACAGAAGTGGTCAGGAGCCATAATGGTTTCACTCATATGTAGCCACCCTGAGAAAATGAAATGGAGACTGCTAGAAAGTAGCTTACTGAAATCAGAGCTGGTGATTCTGAAACCTCCAAAGTTAGTGGGAAGTAAAGGAGTAGAAGGGAGGAAGGAGAAAAACTTTTGGCCATTTCTCAGCTGTCACCTCCCTGCAGCCCTTCCTAATAGACAATTTAGCTGGTCATAAAAACAGTGCCACCGCCGCCGCCGCCGCCTCCTCCTCCTTCATATCCTATCCTTTATGGGCCATTTCCCACATCTAGATTTTATATGATACATCTAGTTCTCCCTAGAAGCCAAAATGACTATTACTGAGGCTATTGAATTCTGGACATATCATGAGATGACCTGATTCATGGGAAAAAGATAATGTTCCACAGAGTGGAAGGCAGCAAGATAAAAAGAAACCTACATTATATATAAAAAGGTAAAGGTAGACCCTTGACATGATTGTCTAGACATAATTGACTGTAGGGGACGGTGCTCATTGTCCGAAGACGACTTCGGTGGTCATGTGACCAGCATGACCAGACCGAACGCTGTTACCTTCCCATCAAAGCGGTACCTATTTTTATCTACTTGCTTTTGCATGCTTTTAAACTGCTAGTTTGGCAGAAGCTGGGACTAGTGACAGGAGCTCACCCCATTATGCAGCACTCGGGCCTTGAACTGCCAACTTTCTAATCTTTATGCCGCAACATCTCTTGCATTATACATGGGCCATTACACATAGATTGATTCAATCTATCAAGGAAGCTACAGCCCTGAATTTACAATATCTGAGGACCACTGTTAATTATAGGGCTCTGATTCATGTGGTTGCCTGAGGGGTTGTCCACACAGGCCAAAAGACTCATGTTCCCCTTGGCCTCATATCATCCAGTTCAGACAATGCAGGCCAAATTACCAGGGGCAGAATTGGATGCAGATCCTTTAGAATATTTTGTCACATAAAATGTAATGCATTACACTAGAAGAAACTTCTTGTTCTATGTGTGGGATGTGATATTAATGAATATTGAATAACATGGACAAGCACAAACTAAACTAAAAAAAACTAAACAATACTACAGTTAAAGAATATTCTGTATTGCACTTATTTGTTTACACCTAAGTGGTAATCTGTTACTCATATATCTGACAGACATACTTTACTTGGAAAAATCCTTTATGTCTTGAAGCTATAGCTAGACATTTTAATAATTAAAGTTGTAAAATGCCTCTCCATTTGGAAACACATATTGGTCTTGATCCCTGTCCTGGTTTTGTGAGGAATGTTTTCGTATACTTAGTTTAGTTGCTGTTCTGTGGATTGTAACAATGTGGTCATAAGGTGCATTCTAATGTAAAGAACTCTCACATATTCTGAAACATTTCTTATATTGCGAGGTGGGGGAGTTTGTAACTAACGGCATGTTTCCATGGTATGCAGATAAAGCTAATTGGATACTGGACCATATAATGTAAAAAGAAAATCTGCTTGTAAAAATTCTGTCAAAAGATGCATTCTAATGTAAGGAACTCTCACATATTCTGAACCAAGCCTAATTTTGCAAGAAGATTAATATCCTATCCAACACGTAGAATAAGAAGGTTCTTCTAGTGTAATGCACTACATTTTATGTGACAAAGTGTTCTAAAGGGTAAATAAAAAAAGCAGAAAGCGTATACTGACAGTTTGCTAAGCATTTTTTGTGTAAAACTTTTTTTAAAGTAACATTATTTTATAACAGCACCGAAAAAGCCCTCAACTTGGTTCCGATACGTGGATGACACTTTCACCATTTGGAGCCATGAAGATGAAGATCTGGCTGTGTTCCTGAACCATCTGAACAACATGCACCCCAACATCCAATTCACTAAGGAAAAAGAAAAGGAAGGAACACTGCCATTCTTGGATGTCCTAATCATCTGCAAGCCAAACCAACATCTGGGTCACACAGTATACCAAAAACCCACACATACAGACCGATACCTGCACAAGAAATCGAACCATCACCCAGGACAAAAAAAGAGGCACAATCAAAACACTGGTAGACCGAGCAAAACGCATCAGCGAACCCCACTTCTTGGAAGATGAAGTGAAGCACTTGGACCGGGCTCTACAGGCTAATGGTTATTCTATCTCAGACATCAGAAGGGCTGTCAGGCCCAGGGAAACCCAGAGGAGTGAAGACAAGCAGTCACCCAAAAGGAAGGTATTCTTACCATACATCAAAGGAGCCACAGACAGAATAGGCAAAGTGGTGAGGAAGCAAAACCTGCAAATGGTTTACAAACGACAAAGAAAATCCAGCAAATGCTTCACTCAGCCAAGGACCTGAGAGACCCTCTCACACCCGCAGCAGTTTACCGCATACCATGCAGCTGTGGACAAGTCTACATAGGGACCACCAAACACAGTGTGCAAACAAGAATCAAGGAACATGAGAGACACTGCAGAATGGGCCAGCCAGAAAAATCAGCAGTAGCAGAACATGCCACAAACCATCCTGGGCATAAAATACTGTTTGAAAACACTGAAATTCTGGACCATGGCAACCACTACCATGTCAGGATGCACAGGTAAGCCATTGAAATCCACAAACACCTGGACAATTTCAACAGGAAAGAGGAAACCCTTAAAGTAAACAAGGTTTGGCTACCAGTCCTGAAAGATAGCAAGATAAAGACTCAACAAATGCAAACTCTCCCAGCAGACAATGAGCACTATCAAGCAGACATTAATCCTCTTTTGCAGACCCTCACACCCCGAGGCTTGCCATTAGCAACAGAACAATCCACATGCAAATCACTCATGCCTTTCCAGGTCACACAATATATAAAGCCAAGTCCTTTCCAGGCAAGCATTCTCTGAAGATGCCAGCCACAGATGCTGGCGAAACGTCAGGAAGAAACTCTGCTAGAACATGGCCACATAGCCCGAAAACCCACAAAAAGACTATTCTTTTATAATGCTTACCTTGCCAATAAATGTATAAACTTTGTAATTTTACAGCTTGTGAAGGACTTTACCTGAAATGTGTTAGCTGAACAAATAAAAAAATAATTTTTTTACAACATCATGGCTTAACATAATGTTTTGTTTCACAAGAACACTGGAGTACATCTCCTGTTTTCCAGCATTCCATGGGCGGGTTACAGACGGGCAGGGGAGGACGTCTTGGAGGTGTTTTCAGCTGAATGCGGAGCCTCCAGACGGCCCGCCCCGGGGGCGTGCTTCAGGTGTTGGAGCTTCCACACGGGGGGCAGTGAAGACGCCTCACCTGGGTCAGTTTCGGACCCGGAGTTTCCAAACCGCCGGCTCGGAAGACGCTGCAAAAAGAGAGGCACCTTCCACACGGGCGGCCCAAACCGCGGCTTTTTTTTTCTTTTGCCGCATGAGAGGTGTGCAGCTGCGCAGCTGCAGCGCTAAGCAGCGGCGGCAGAAAGCCTGTCTGCGCATTTAAAGCACCCAAGCCCCTTTAAACTTTTTCCCTGTGACTTTAAAGCTAGACAGGAGTGGTGTGAGGTAGCAATGTCCAAACTCTGTCCTTCCAGGCATTTGGACTTCATCTCCCAGAATCCCAGACCACAGGGCAAGGTGGCTGGGGCTTCTGGGAGATGAAGTCCAAACGCCTGGAAGGACAGAGTTTGGACATTGCTGCTTTGGGGACCAGTGAGCCAGGCATGGTGGGAGGAGAGAACAGGAAGGGTAGAATAGAGTAGATAGGGCTGGGAGGGAACACATGTCCTGGGAGGCGAAATGATGTCTTTATGGGACATCATGGGACCTAGTGCCTTGTCAGTGCTCCCTGCCCCTTGATCCCAGGCCCTCTCTAGTTGCCCTTTGCCTTTGGGGGCAAGTTTAGAGGGCATCAAAAGGTCTTGGGCACATTCAAGCTCCGGGGTCTCTTTTTTTTTCCTTTGCCGGCTGGCGAATGCGCAGCTGCGCATCGCTAAGCCCCTTTAAAAGTGCCCAAGCCCCTTTAAAACTTTCCCCCCCCACTCTGCCCAAAAACAATGGTGGTCTCCTGCCAGCTGGTGATCAGCTGGTGTTGGCATCCTTGTCCGCTTGCACTTTGCCAGTGTCAGCAGCATCATGGATGCCTCCTCTCCTTTGGTCCCCGCGCTCCTGCTGAATCTGGAATGCGCAGCCACAGCTGTCTCCGCTGCCACCGCTGTCCCCCTGCCATCTCCCCTCACCTCCTTTGTATATATGTCAGTATTTACAGTTTTAGCGTTTTTTATTGTTAGGTGAAAATGGCACAGGAATGTGTGTAGGGGTGCACTTTAAAGTCCAAACTTTCCAAGCAGCGCATGCGTACATGTTGCTTTAGGGTTAGGGTTAGGGTTACGAGGCTTAAAATGCGCCGCAGCTGTGCCTCAGCTTCCACAGCTGCATGGCAGCGGACGTTGCAATTAAAGCCTGACTGCAAACTGCGCATGTTCCAAGACCCCAACTCACTATGCGACGGAGCTTTTAAATGGGCAACTTAAAGTAGCGGCGTAGCAATTCTGGTGTACCGGTGCAGCAGCTCTCATGGCTTCTTCCACTTCTCGATAGGTGTCAGCATTCAGGTAGGACTGCTCCAGTTTCTGCAAAATGTTTGGCTGGGACCATATAGCTATGAGGTCAGCCGTCTCAGTATGAGACCAAGACGTCCCCTTGCCTTTTTTCGGGGTGCTGGTGGATGGCTGAGCCATCCTGCCTGGTGGCAAAGGGGAGCCGCCACACAGCTGTGCCAGGAGCAGCCGAACTGTGCCCGTTTCCAGGTGAAAATGGCGCAGGAATGTGTGTAGGGGGTCACTTTAAATCCCAAACTTTCCCTTTTCACTTTCTACAACCAAAACATCCACCGGCAAAACTGACAACAGCTGTGTGGCGGCTCCCGAGATTCTAGCAACGCATGCGCACAAGTGGCTCTAGGGTTAGGGTTACGAGGCTTAAAATGTGCTGCAGCTGTGCCTCAGCTTCCACAGCTGCATGGCATTGGACGTTGCAATTAAAGCTTGACTGCAAACCACGCATGTCCCGGGAACCCAACCCATTATGCGACACAGCTGACACGGAGCTTTTAAACCGGCAACTTATATTTGCGGCGTAGCAATTCTGACGTATCGGTGCAGGGGCTTACAGACGGACATGCGCAGGTACGTATCAAACAGAAAAGAAGCAGAAAAAAGCAGCACCTTTTTAATGCCGCTTCTTCCCGCTTGGGGCATGCGGGGGGCGTGTTCATGACGGCATTCAGGTAAAGCCCGTCTGAAGGCTCTACCTTCATGACGTCATGAGTACATCCCTTTTTGCCCGTCTGTAACCCGCCATGGTGATCTTTTTCTCCAAATCTCCCTTATCTCGGGGTAAACAGCTTAGTTACTGCAGGGTAATCTGACCACTAGTTTGTTTAGATGCCCCCTGCACTGCTTACCTTGCTGCACCATTGCTCATACTCAAAAGCCCCCTGTTGTAGAAACAGGGCACTTGGCCATGTGGGTGCAACCAGGTCCCATGTTTCCAAATCATACCCAGCGATGGGGTACTTCTCAGTACAATTGATGGCATGGCAAGGTAAGGAGTGTGAGCTGGTAGCAGGCCTGGGCTGGTGGGGGAACAGCTGTGTAAACTGACCCAGATGAGCACCAGGGCCAGAACTGTATGGGCTCAGACTTTGTTAACCTGGCCTGTCGGCTCCGCCTGTAAGTTGAACCTAGAGATGGAAAGAATATTCAAAAATATTTTTAAAATTACAAAGTGGTGTTTTTGTGCAGAAAACAGCACATTCTATACAGGAAACAACATTTTCTATTTGGAATATAATATTTCAATTAAGAAATATTCATTCTTGCCTAGAAAATGCTGGGTTTTGTGCAGAAAATTCCATAACTGAGTATTTATTCTTTGTAAAGTTTGAACATAGTTGATTTGCAGAGAAAATAGCATTTTCTGCACAGGAATTAGTATTTCTGTATTGAATTCTCTTCAGTGCAAAAATGCTGTTTTCTGTTCAAAACCCCACATGTGCCAATTTTGTGCATAATAGGTCCTGAATCACAAATAACCTTCAAACACTGCATGTTTTTCAAAGACTTTCTCGCAGTAGAAAGAAAATTACTGAAATTACTTGTTGCTACATTTGAGAAAAAATCTAGCGAAGAATTACACTCATTATTGAAGCTGACTTGATGACACATAATATCTACAAGTCTGTGAGCAAGGACAGGTTATAAACACTTTAAATAAATTAGAGCTTGGGAAAGGAAGGGGATGCAACTCACTGAATGCCATGGCTGGTATGGTTCTAATAGTCACTTTCCCAAGGTCTGAAATAAATAAAATGAAAGAAAATTTTGCCCATTTCTACACAATGGTGAAATCCATATAACTCCTATGTTGTTTAGGCTGGGGAAGGATCAAATATCCTAGTAGGGCAGATCCATAAGCAAGCATGGCTCATAGTAAGGGTCAGAGTATGAACAGGTCTATCCTCTTTCAATATTAATTCACCTAAGCCATGAGTAGCTGTATAGTTTTCTAGCTGGCATTTGGTGGTGGTAGAATGGTTGACACCCAAACTGTCCTTTTTGTAGGCCATGAGTTCAAGATCCCACCAGGGAAACTATTTGGACATTGCTTCAAATAGGGCATATGGAAATGTTTAGTGCATCTTCAATCAGCTGTCCTTGAACAAGATATTTCTTAGCTAATTATTATTAACAGCATCCACATTCAGGCCCAGAGCCACATGCCGCAAGCCAAATACTGTACATATCTAAACCAATTAGGTTAAATTTGGCAAGCAAATCTAATCTATGCTGTACAAAAGGTCTGTTCAGTTTCAAATGTGATACCAGCTCTCAGCAATAAACGTTTATTATTAGTATACAAGTGAAAGCACAATACACAAGATTTCATGGTGATTTCACAATAAATCTACATCTGGAAGCAGGCAAAGAGAATATATATATATTCTCAAACCACTACACTATGATGGCTCAGCCAATGCTCAAACTTCTAGTGGGCTATTATATACATACACACACACACTCTGCCTAATCACCATGACACATTCACACACAATGTTGTCATTTGTGTGTTATCTTCCTGTCTTTTGCTGGCGCTGCTTCTATCTTTTTAATTACACAAGAAAGTTCAGTTGGGGGGGGCAAAGAGGTGAAACAACCCCTCCTTCCTTATTTTAAAAACACTGTTGTGGTTTTAAAATTCATTTTTGGAGAAGATGAGATTAAGGTGCTATCAGTTTTAAGGTACTATTAAGAGGAAGCATGACAATGGCCTTTTTAGTGGCTGCTCCTCATCCTCTGAATATTCCTCCTTGAGATAGTTATTTGGCTTCTTTTTTCTTGTCTTTTCATTGCAGGTGGACAACTGTGTCACTTTGAATGTTTTAGGACTATCAGCCTCAGCCCACATAGCCACTGGAGGCAATGTGTATGTGTGTTGGAAAACAGGTATATGTATTGTGTACCCTCATTTTTGACTAATGACAACCCTAAGATGACCCTATCATAGGGTTTTCTAGGCTAAATTTGTTCTAAGGAGGTTTGTTGTTGCCTTCCTGAGGCTGACAGCATGCGACTTGCCCTAAGTCACCCAGTGGGTTTCATGACCAAGTGGGGAATTGAACCCTCATGTACAGAGTCATAATCCAGCACGCAAACCACTATGCCACACTGTCTCTCCTTCCTTATAGTATTCAATATCAAAAATATTTCCTTTTCATATATCAAACCCTATAATTACAATGTTCCCTACTGTCACTCAGTAGGTTTCTTTAGCTGAGAAGGAATTTGAACCCTAGTCTCCTAAAGTCCTGATCCATCAGTGCTCAAACCACTACACTATGCTGGCTTAGCCAATGCTCAAACTTCTAGCAGGCCACAGAATGTCATAATAAATAAATTTATTGCCATCAGTCAATGCCAACATGACAGCAGTTTATGACAACAATGTTTATTTTGCTTTATAGACCATAATAATAATTATAATTTTATTATTATATTATTATAAAATTATAATTATTATTATTATTTATAGACCAAGCAGGAAAATAAATTCCTAGTTAAGATGATCTGCCTTCTCTAATGTACTAAAGAACATTTTTCTACATTTGAGCAATGCTGTAACACTTGGATAGTAACAATTGTGTAAAACAGATTTATAGTTTAGTCTGCTAATGTGCTTTCCTTCCAGTAAATTGAGCATCTTGTTTTTTCTGGGGACAGAAACAGACCAGGGATGGTTGGGGGGTGAGTGGGGTGTGTGTGTGAATAACTCACAGAATACCAGAAATGTTAATAGGTTGCAAAGGATGTAATGTGAAGTCCTGGGTAATAAAATACTTCCATTAGGTAGGAGAGGATATACTTCATCAATATGAGTAAAATTAATAATGTTATGTTCATTATAAATGACTAATAATACATTCTTGTGCATTTAAATATGCATAACTTAAGCCAAGAAAGTATTTAAAATATTTAGATTTAAACTGAAGGTTTGCCAGCTCCTAATGGTCAAGCACAGCCTACACATCTGTATATGGACAGTTTTTTAAAAGAAGTATTTCCCATTTCTTGCATAATTGCAAAAAAAAAAAAAAGTGTTCTCCTGGCTATTCACTCCCATCTATGGTCAAACACTGCAAACACTCTGAATGACAACGAGAGATCCCTGGGTCAAAACAATGGGGTAATATACATAAAGAGAAGGATAGAATTCAGAGACACAGCCATGTTGTTTGGAATATCATTATTATACAATGAGACAAGCTGTGCAAAAGAAGTTGTAACTTGAGCTTTTGTAGACTTAGGCTGCATCTGCATTGCAGAAATAATCCAGTATGACACTGCTTTAACTTCCAGTACTATGGAATTCTGGAAACTGTAGTTTGTTGTGGCACCAGAGCTCTCTGACAGAGAAAGTTAAACACCTCACAAAACTACAATTCCCAGAATTCCATAGCACTGAGTGGTGCCAATTAAAGTGGTGTCGAACTGGATTATTTCTGTAGTGGAGATGCAGCTTCAGTCCACATTCCCAGAAGCATTTTAAGAAGGAAGATGGGATAAAATCTGTGGGTTTGGTTCCAGGATGAATCCCCCCCCCATTGGATAACAAAATCCATGGATGTTCAAGTCCCATTAAATATAATGGCATAGCAAAATGGTGTATAAAAGGGAAAAATCAAGGTTTCCTGTTTGGACCTTTTTTCTTGAATATTTTCAAGCTGTAGATGGTTAAATCTGTGGATAAAGATCTGTACCAGATCTGTGACTGTGGAAGGCCATCTGTACCAACCTTCCTTTTCCTTCTTTTTGAAGGGAAGGTTGAGGCTTACCATTTTGATAACGGGAGGCTTCCATCCCAAAAAGCTCCTGCTTCTCCCGATCAGGTATAAAAGTCTTGACCATGAGAGTACAAGGCATCTTCCCTGAATAATATGCACACCATTGTTCTAGCAGTGACCATAAGGCCAGCCATAATGTGTGTCTCCTAAATGGAGGGAAACCTCCTTGAGGCATTTTAATATGAAGTAGTGTACCCATGTTGGAGAGAAACTCCTTTGTACATGGAATTTGTGAAGTCGAAGGCTTTCATGGCCAGCATCCATAGTTTTTTGTGGGTTTTTTGGGCTATGTGGCACATTGCCTGAAAACCCCACAAAAAGCTATACATGGACTTTGTTTCCTGGTCCAGAGATGCAGCAAAATTAAACTCACAACATATAAAATATTGTTTTTGTTTTTGTTGGAAATGTGGAAAATCCATCCATTTATTTCATCCATGAAGCTACTGGTGTTGGGATGTAGCTAGTAGCCTTGTTAGCAGGAGAATTCTATTAATTATAGTCTAAAAATGTGTGTATATATGTGCACACATGTGCACACACACCTTCAAGTCACCTGATGGCTTATGGTGACCTCATGAATTTCATAGGATTTTCCACCTTTTCCAAATTTCCAAAATTTGCTAGTCACTCACCCGTTTTCCATTCCCCACCCATTTCTAAAAGGAATGTATATCCCATGGGCCAGGTGTGCATGTGATCTACAAATAACAAGTGGAAAGAAATGGGACCAGAAGTGAAGATATACAGTATGGACACTGACAATAAAAGCCAAAGATCTCAGTGGAATCAAGGAAGTGGTGTTGTATTGGCACCAATAATCTAATAAACAGAACACATCTCTTCAGATGAATGCCTGCTCCTGTTTTCAGGAGCCTGACAGTCTGAATCCCTAGATCTGCCAGTACAATCTGAAACTTGTATCATCCCTAGAAATTGAGAATCTTTTTTTATGTACAAGCAATATCAGCCCATGCAGGAGGAAGCTCACTTGCCTGATAATGCTTTTGACATGACAGTCACTATGTGCGCTAGCTGTTTCAATTGACAAACAGCGATAAGGGCAATTTTTTTTATTCTGTGAATGAAAATGAAAATATAAATACATGGTCCAGGGAGTTATGTGTTTTAGTTTTAAATACTTATGGGACCCTGATTTTCATTTTTGGTCACTTTTGTTTACTGCCATGCCTCGATTCAAACATATACTAGGATTCAGGCAGATCTAACACAAGAGCTTAAGCACCTGAAGTCTACCTTGGGGATTTAATTAACTTGGTATCTTTCCTTCTTTCAATAAAGATCATAATGGTATCGCAGGGGTGTCAGACCAGCTTGCTTAACTTTACCAGTGTCCATACTGGCCAGGGTTTCTGGGATCTGTAGTCCAAAAATATTGTTTTCTAAGTACTTCATCAGAAAATGCCTCGTAAAAGCTCCATCTGGGCATGAATTAACAGAAAACCAAGACAGCATCTACCATTGTCAACATCAACAAAGAGTGGATATAAAACTATAGTTAAGAAAGAGGGAAATGGGTCTCCAGAGGAGATGGAGGATGAATTCCTACCTTCCCTCAAGTTTGCTAACAATATTTTGCATAGAAGATTGTATAATGTCAGCAGTAGACCAGCAAAGACTTCATTTAGTTTCAATTGTTGGGTATATGGGGCCAATATCTTGTTTTCCAGCCATAGAAAAAGCAGACTGTTATTTCTTTTCTCACACTGATCTTATTACTGCAACAATTTTATGTCTGGGGGACAGAGGTCCACATGTAAATTAACAGCTATGACTTTGATTTATGATGGCCCTATGAATGAGAGACATCCAATTCACCATGTCATCAAAAGCCCTGTTCAGATCTTGCAAACTCAATGCCTTCTTTTATTGAGTCTATCCACCTCTTTCCTACTGTCTTCTATCTTGCCAAGCTTCATTGTCTTTTCTAGTGAGTCATGCCTTCCCATGATATGTCCAAAGTATGATTGTCTCAGCTTAGTCATCTTGGCTTCTACGGAGAGTTCAGGCCTGATTTGCTCTAGGATCCATTTGTTTGACTTTTTAGCAGTCCACTGTATTCATAGAACTCTCCTCCAGTACCACATTTCAAATGAGTTGATTAACTTTCTATCAGCTTTCTTCACTGTCCAACTTTCACAACCATGCACAGCAACTGACTCCATGAAATTCTGCTAAATTCCAGTGCCTCCATGAAAAAACAACATTTTAATTTGTGGTTGGTATGAAGCATCTTGCAGGCCCAACTGGAGTGAGGGTGGAGGAAGTATCCAATGAAAATCCCTGGCGTAAACATTCATCGGCATCATTATCCCTCCAAAAGTCATACATATTTCATTAAAGCACCTGCACATGAAATGAAAACAGCTGTGGCTGCACATAAGCTGAATTCCACCGTTACTAACGGATTTCCTAACAGCTAGCCTAGCTAATCAATTTGTTTTCACACCAGATACGATCCAGTTAATTGCTGAAAATTCAAAGCTCATGAGAGCTTGTACTTTGGACCCCTGCTGGGGTGAAAACTGCCTCTTGCTGTCATCTCCTGACGCAAACAGAATTTATCTTCCTCCAGAGATTGGGGGGGGGGAGAGGAGAGACTCTCCATAGAATAACATGTAATCACTTTGACATTTCTGATTTATTGATCAACTAATATTTGTGGGCACAATTTCTGAACTAAATGTCAGGACTGTGGTTTTAACCCAGTGGTTTGGAGACTATAATATACTTTCTTGCAGTTTCCAAGATCACAATGAAAAATCCTAAGAGAAAAAAGGCTGAAGAACTGAAGGTTTCTTGAACCACCAGCTGATGAGGCTGTCTATCTTCAGTTAACATTTAAACATACTTCTCAACATTTCACTGAAGAAAACCAGGGCACATGTAGCCAAGAAACATCAGAGTGTGGTCAAGATAGATGAGGAAGAGCATACAACCTAGGAGAGGCTGCAGCAGGCTGCTTTTGCCTGAGTCTACAGGGAAGGGTACGATTCTGCCCTCCTTTCTCTTTCCTCTGCTGAATTAATTGAGTAGAAACTACTTTTGTAATTTGAACTACCGTAGTTTACAACAACTAAGTAGACTGAAGATAAATGAGGAAAGTGGGAGGAAGAGAGAGGAACTGACACTTTAGAGCATCCATAAAAGTGAGATAACAAAGGATTAATCAAGACTGTCCCTGCCAAACTGTGACAATTGGAGGGTATAGAACAGGGGTTGGCAACCTACGGCCCACGGGCCGGATCAGTCCTGCCGCCGATTGCCGCCCCCGCCGCAGCATCCGTGGGGCCTCACTGCCCTCCTCCTCCTCCACTGCGCATGGCCGCGTGGAGGAGGCGGAGGAAGAGGAGGGCAATGAGGCCTGGGGCGGAGGAGGCAAGGTGGAGGCGGTGCCTCCTGCATGTGGCCGCGCCACCCTTCCCGCCTCCCCCTCCCTCCTTCCTGGCCTCTGAGGAGGCCTCAGGAAGGAGGAGGAAGCCACCTGCGCGCACCCCCGCGGGCTCCTTCTTGGCCTCCTCAGAGGTTGGGAAGGAGGAGGAGCCCGTTTGCGGGTGGCCCCGCGGGCTCTTTCCCGGCCTCTGAGGAGGCCTCGGCCCCCTCAGAGGCCAAGAAGGTGCGCGGGGGGTGTGTGTCCTGCTTTTTTTCTGTAAAAAAATGTCCTACATTTTAAAATGTTGTCCTACATTTGTCCCGGTTTGGAGGTCCTGACTTATGTCAACCCTATCCGCGCCGCTCTAGGCGCCATTTTGAGTTTGGCCCCCCAGTTGTTTGAGGGACAGCAACCCGGCCCCTGGCTCAAAAAGATTGCCTACCCCTGGTATAGAACTTCAGCTAAAGTTGTCTGAGGCTGCATCCACATTGGCAAAATAATCTAGTTTGACACCCCTTTAATTGCCATAGCGCCATGCTATGGAATTCTGGGAAGTATAGTTTGTTGTGGCACCAAAGCTCCACTCTGGTGTTGCAACAAACTACACTTCCCATAATTCTATAGCATGGAGCCATGGCAGGTAAAGGGGTATCAAATCAGAAATTTCACTAGTGCGGATGCAGCCTGATGAGTACTGTTCTCAGAAAAGAACTATGCACACACCAGCTCCCTTCTTTAAGAAACACATGCTATTTTAATAAACATTCTCACTGGGCAGGGTGTAAAGGATTTCTAATAGCCAATGCCTAGCACATTTCCAAAGTATAATTTCCAGAAATACAATTGCAATTTCTTGGGTGCAGAAGGGGGGGGGGGGGGAAGGGGTCATGACAGACAGAGTGGAAAAAACCGGGTAAAAAAAATCCCTAGTGCAAAATCCACTGTATGTCAGTTCCCAGAAAATGAACACACTGATAAACAAATCACTTTGAATGTCACATAAGGCGTGTTTTATAGACTGAAACTGCAGGATATGTTTCCTTTTTATTTGAAATGGCATAGGGAGATAAATGCTTAATACCTTCCCTCTTCCCTTGGACAATAATATTTCACTCCTATTTGTAGTTATCTGAATGCCTTTAATCTCCCCTATTATAAACAGCACATGTTAATCCAGACACAGTGTCTAAAATTACAGTAATAAACTCCAATTTAATTTCTTATTTTTTTGGATTAGATGTTACTCTGTGACGCCTCTTCAGCTAGCAACCTTGCTTTTTTCTGGCCATTCAGTGATTTCTAAAATGTTTTCTACATTTTGGAATATGATTGATAACAGTCGAAGCTAAATGAAAAATACATGCAATATCCTATAACTCACAATTGCATATCATTAACCACTGATCTCTGCTGGATATAACAACCCAAGATTTCCACACAGGAACTCATTTCTACAGAGAAGGCAAAATTTAATAAAACAAGTATGTTTCTCCATGAGTTACTTCTGGTTCATTTCTGTGCACAACCAGATATGTCTGGTTCATTTCCCTGAACAATTCAAAATGCTAGCTATGATCTATAAAATTGTATCTGAAAGACTGTATCCAGGGTGACCAGATGTCCTAACTGCAAAGGAGAAAAAGGCGGTGCAAAATGTAGGACATTCAAGAAAAATGTAGGACATCCCAAAATGAAAGCTAAAACACTTGTATAAATATCAGTTCATGCTTCTTAGTCATTCTTCAAATGGAGGACATTTTGGAATTCCTCCTAGACAGGAAGTTGAAATGTAGGATGTGTCCTGGGAAAGGAGGACTTCTGGTCCCCCTGACTGTATCTCCCTATACAAACATACCAGAGTCTTAAGATCCTCAGCAGAGGGCTTTCTCTCAGACCTGGTTGTCACCATTGCAGGCCTGTGTGGTGAGGACACAGGGGACAGTCTTCTCTGTTGCTGTTCTCACACTGCAGCATTCTCTTCTGCAGGAGGCTAGGCTAACTCTTTCTGCTCTCCTTTCACAAACAAGTAAAACCCCCTGTTATCCAAACCACTGTATTCCCCATTACCATGTACAGATGTGGGAATTGGACAGTGAAAAAAGTGGATAAGAAGAAAATCAATTCATTTGAGATGGACTCCTGCAGAAGAGTGCCAAGGATACAGTGGATAGCCAAAAAGAGAAACAAATGGGTCCAAGAACAGATCAAGCCTGAAATCTCCTTGGAAGCCAAGATGATCAAACTGAAGCTGTTGTACTTTGGCTGCATCATGAGAAGGAGAAAAACAATAATACAAGGAAAGGTAGAGGGATGTAGAAAGAGAGGAAGACTGTACATCAGTTGGCTGGATTCAACCAGGGAGATCACAAGTATGAATTTACAGGACCTGAGCAGAACAGTGGAGGACAAGGGATGTTGGAGATGTCTCAGCCACAGGGTTGCCATGACTCGGAGAACTCGAGGGCAGTTAACAGCAACAACAACAAATTCAAACAAGCATTTGATGATTAATTCATTTTAGAGACGGAAGCATGTGTCTGTATGAGGTGTGAGTGCTTTGTTTTTAATTTTGCTGTGTTTTACATGATTTTATCCTTTTTCAAATTTAATGGGTTTAATGTCATAAGGTCTTTAATTGTGTTTCAATTTTGTCAGGTGTTCATCTAATCGTGTTTTGACCATTGTAAGATGCCTTGTAGAGAACCACTGTGATGTTGTGGTTTGAGTGTTGGACTAGATCCCAGCAGAGCAGGAATAGAATTCCTGCTCAACCATAGAAGCATATTGGGTGACCATCAGCAAGTCACACTCCCTCAGCCTCAGAGAAAGGCAATGGCAAGCCCTCTCTGAATAACTCTTGCCAGGAAAACTCTGTATTAGTGTTACTTTAGGGTAGTCATAAATTGGTAACTACTTTAAAGCACACAAGAAGAACAAGCTGCTTTGGATCCCATGC
>NC_056524.1:24602645-24660353 GCF_019175285.1 Sceloporus undulatus
CAATTGTTAAAATACTGATAATAACAACAAACTGCTGAGACGTAGTAGAATGATACTTAAGGTGGGGAGAAATCATTCGCCGATTGTTCTATTCAGGAAAGGCCTGCTGGAAGAGATCCATCTTAACAGCTTTTTTAAAGCTATCTAGATTGGAAATTTGATGGATCTCCTCTGGCAAGGCATTCCACAATCTGGGAGCAGCAGCAGAGAATGCCCTCTGAGAGGTTGCAGCTAGTTTGGTCTTTATAGGTTGTAATGACAGTAATAGAGACATTAACAACTAGTAAAAGTGGTGTAGTAGTCTCAGTGTTTGACTCCAACCATGGAGACCAGGGTTTGATTTCCTGCTCAGCCATGAAACCCACTAGGTGACCTTGGGCAAGTTACACTCTCTCAACTTCAGGAGAAGGAAATGTTAAGCCTCCTCTGAACAAATCTTGCCATGAAAACCCCATCATAGGTTTGCCTTAGGGTTGCCATGAGTCGGAAATGACTTGGAGGCATGCAACAACAACAGAATTACAATTATACTTTCATATTATAATATATTAAACACAGCTTAAATGAATTTACATTTACATAGTTTCATGTGATTAAAGTGAAAATTTAGTAGGATGTGATGGTTTTAAAGAAAATTTAAAATAATTTTAAAAACTAAAATTAATTTCAAATTTCAATTTCTTTTCAAACCGGAGGCCTCTCTTATCCCACTGAGCTTCTCCCCACTCGCACCATCATTTCCACTGAGCTCAAGTGTTTTGAAGAGACCCAGGTAAACTCTGTATGCTGTTACTGCCGAAAGGCAGATGTTTGGGGAGCAGTGTCACCTCCCCTTAAGAGTGCCACCTGCTGCAATCCACACCCCCTAGTGATAGTAATTTTGATCATAAACCCCAAAAGCAGAGAACTGTCAAACTAACTGTAAGTCACTTTGAGAACTTTTGTGGTTGGAAGAGAAGGTATAAATACTCTAAACAAACAAACAAACAAACAAGTTAGTTAGGTAGTGAACTGCGTAAAATTGATAGCATAAAGGATCCACCTGTCTGACTTTTCACTCTGGCCCACTGCCATAATCATAATGAATGTTTTTGCCACAGTAAGCTCTGTACTGATTGGGGATTTCTCCTCGTGATATCATGTTTTCTTCTATTTCAGTATTGTTGATATTTTGGTATCAACAAAAATATCCATTCATTTTAAGAGGAAGAATGTTCCTTGACTCAAGACCCTATAGAACTCGGAACATTTTTTATCTCCCTTACTCAAAGGTTAATTTGTTGCTGATTTCAGGGATGTCTGAATCTAAATCTAATGTCTAGTCCCAACTAGAGTAGATCTAAGTGTTGGTTTACCATTCAGGATTTAAATCTATGGGGTCTATTCTAGCTCTTACTAGCAACTGGATTTGACTTGGTTCATAGCTCATTCCTAACCACTATACAACCACTGCATGTATCAATTCTACACAGATCTTGAGAGTGTTTCATATAGGCTGGAATCTTGTAAACACTTCATTTGGACAAGATCTCATTGAGTTTCCCAGCAAGGCAAGCTCCAGGTTCAACATGATGTCAATGTGCCATTAGCTGAGACCCCCCTGCCAAAAAAAACCCTGCAGGCATCACTGGGGACAGAAACAACAGTATACTTTACAGCAAGAGTGGGGAAAATGTAGCTCCCCTGGACTCTTTTGTAACCCCTGAAACACCCCCATTTCCCCAATCTCCCCACCCCTGCAAGCAAAAATCTAAGAAAATCTTTTGCTTTGAAAACCTCTGAAACATATAAAGAAGATGTTAAAAAGCCAATGGTCTCTTCAAACACCTAGAACCCTGTACTACTTCCAAATACTTCCATTTCTTTCTATAGTCATTCTCACAATTGTGACAGAAAGAGAGGCAACTTGACTTCCTGTTACCATCTTGAGAAGGTCGGCAGAGGAAAATGAGGGTATCCAGACTTTCTGGAGGCAGGTGCAGCCTATTGGTGGTCATGGGGGGAATTGTTTATCTTAGAATCTTTTAAATTAGAAGCTTTTAAACAGGTTTTTGACCCACTCACTAGATGGGTTAAACAAATAAATATCTAAAACAGGAGTGGATTTTGGCTGCCCAGGGACAAAAAAAAAGGTCTCTGGATCCATTACAATTGTTTGCCCCCTCCCTGGGTCTATAAGGTGCCCAGCATGTTAGGTCCCACCCAAATGCTTTCAGTAGCGCTGAAAAAAATCAAAATGGGGGGACGTTCCTGTACCTTAGATCAAACATAGATCAGAATGGGGACTGCAGTCAAGAGATCAGAAGAAGATTAGGAATGCAGATGACAGCTATGAAAGAACTAGAAAAGATCCTTAAGTGTCAACATATACAACTGAGCATGAAAGTTAGAATCTTACAAGTCATGAATTCCCCATTCACATGTATGGATATGAGAGCTAAACAGTGAGAAAAGCAGATAGGAGGAAAATCAATTCCTTTGAAATGTGGTGCTGGAGAAGATTACCATGCAGGATGCCATACACAGCTAAAAAGACAAACAAATGGGTCCTAGAACAGATTAGACTTGAAATCTCCCTGGAAGTCAAGATGATGAAGTTGAGATTGTTGTACTTTGGCCACATCATGAAATGGCATGACTCACTGGAAAAGAGAATAATAAAGGAAAGGCGGAGGGATGTTGAAAGAGAGGAAATCCACATGCTAGCTGGATAGATTTTATTGGGGAGGCCATGGGCATGAACTTGCAGGACCTAAGCAGAGTTGAGTATAGGGAGTCTTGGAGATGTCTCATCTACAGGGTTGACATGAGTCAGAACTGACTGGAAGGCAGTTAACAACAACAAGAAAACACTGAACTGAGATAAGTACAATTTCAGTGTAAAGAAAAAATTCCTAGATTTCTATCTTCTTAATTTAGTCAAGATTTGCTTACACTTAAACTGTCTGATTCTAACGAGACTGTCAGGTTTATTGACCTTGATGCTGCAGTTAAGACAACTACAAAAAGCCATCACTATTTTCTCTTTTGGAGCTGTTCTCAGATGTCTGCCATCACCATTAAGAAAATGCACACAAAAACCACACATCCTAGGCAGCATAAATTTTCAATTAGCAAGAGCTTTGTGCTTTAAACTAGAGGAAGGAAATACACATGAGAAGGAAACTCTATCTGGATTTTTTGTATCATTAGCATTCCTTCATTCTTTTCCTTGGGGTGGCTGCTTTTCCTTGCATTTTTTGATACTGCATGAAACTTGAAGCCTTCACTCCTAAGACACTTCTGCATACTGAAGGGAATAACTAGACTGGAGTGTACTTCCACAAGATGCTGGTGCATCACAACATCTTTCATTAGGTAGAATTAGGCAGCCTCACTCTGGCTACTCCAGTCATTTCTCCCTGTTGGAAGATAGAACTGTGTATTCCAGACTATCTACCTGGAACTCCATATGGATGCATTGTAACATTATATCAATTTGACTACCATTGCCCCATCCTACAGAATTCTGGGATGTGCAGTTTGGTGAAGTACTTCAAATTATCTGCTAGAGAGCTCCAGTTCTGCAGTTCAGGGGAATGCACTCAAGTTCTCTAGCAGAGACTTGAACGTGACTCATAAAATAACAATCCCTATGGTTCTGTATCACAGAGTCAAAGCAGTAAAAGAGATATAACACTGAAATTTCTGTGAAGAACAGATACACTATGACCTAGGACCTTACCGCACAGGCTCCCCGGAATGGAATAAGAAAGGAACGGAAGGGGCCAGGAAGAGAATGGAATGAGTGGGGGACACATTTTACTGTACACAAGGAAGTCCCTCACTCATTCTGTTCCCAATCCATCCCAGAGGAGGCGAACAGTTCTCAAAAATCAGCTACTCTGGGACAGATTGGCCCCTTCCGTTCCATTCTCATTCTGTTCCGGGGAGCCCCTGTGCGGTAAGGTCCCTAGTGTGAACCTCTCAGGTGCAGTGGCTGTTGTTCCATAAGCAAACTTGAAGTAAAAGTCATCTGCCATTCTAGCTGTGAAATAGGAAGGCACCATCTTGTCCATCACTTCTGGCAAGTCTGACTTGCCAGTTCTTTTCATCTGTTTCCCCAAAGCTTGTTGATACAGATTTCACTTGTTCCTGAGTAGAGGACCAAGAATGGTTTGTGTCTATGTGTGTGTTTGTTACATCTACATGTGTTCTTCAGAGTATGTGTGCTGAACATTTCCCACAAAGACTAGGAAGATAATTTTATTATCTTTTTTATCCTTAGATAATTTTATTACACTCACAGAATAGCCTCTACAGTTACAAAATAAACAAGCATAAATTACAGGTATGGGAATATTTTAAAGACATATGCACACAGAACAGAAATGAAATTGTCTTCAATGAGGTATGACAGGGTAAAACTGCAGTCCAGTGCTGTTTGTTGCTCAGAAAGAGGCCCAGTAATACTATCCAGTTTTCCTGTTTCTGTGCTGGATTCAGCTTTCTGATTTGATCTCCCATCATAATTTGCAGCTCATCATAGAAATTCTGTGTGTGTGTTTGTGTGTACTATTCTTTGCCCTTTTCCTTAGTGGTTTTCTCTTTTGTCCTAAAATAGAGTTACCCAAGTACAGAAACACATTCAAACAGATTTATAACAAATGAATACCCCTCTACATCTTGTGCTTTTTGAATGATTCAGGGTTGAATCTGCCTTGCATAATTTATGCACACAGTACAGAATCTAAATTAAATCAGATATTGTCTGTGAATGCAATCATATCCCTATTTACTTGGAACCAAGTCCTGTTAGTGGGACTTGGTCGGTGTATACTCCTTGAGAAGTAACATAGCTCATTGTTAAGAGCACATGCTTTGCACCAAAAAGCATCAGGCCCATGCTTGAGTTTGCATTGGGCAGCTTCCTGGAACAGTTCAACCACCCATGATATTCATACTAACCTTAATGTAGCTGTGGTGAAGCAGAGAAACTTGAGAAGGAAGGACAGAGAATCTATTCTGGCTTTTGAGAAACTGGGTAGCTAACTACTTGAGTGTTGCACCTAGCAGCTCTGTGTACTGATTTTATGTATATGATGTAGCTTCAACATCATACATTCAGTCTGAATGTCTGTAGGGAGGGAAGCATCACACACAATACATGGATAGACTCTGATATTTTGGGATTATTGGGGGATGGGATATGGCCCCTGTAAATAATCGTTACTGTAGACAATGCTGAATGTGCTAGCCCAATAGGACACAAGACAACATTCTAAGGCCTGTTACAGACTGCCAAAATAAAGCTGCTTCGGGTCTCTTTGGAGGTATGCTATTTAAATGATGCATGGGTCCTAAGAGTCCAGAGGTCGCGCCAAAGCCACACTCCATTCCTAAGCACCGGAGTGCAGCTTTGGTGCAGCTTCTGGCTTCTTAGGGTGCACACGAGGCCAATGAATCAGCCAGTTGTAAATCGCTTAGACACTGCTTAGTTGGTATGAAGTGGTATATAAATGAAGCTTGTTTGTTTTTGTTTGTTTGCTGCAGAGTTTTTGGGAAACTCTGTGGCAAACTAGGGGTCAATTTGACCTGTTTTAAGCCCTGTTTACCTTGAAATCATGCCAGATCTGTTGAAGCCACATCCAGTCTACTAGGATCTGACCCGATCCTGGCCTCAGGGTATTCTTCCACACTGTCCAAACAGGACAACAAGAGGTCAGGGGGAACATGAGCTTTTTGGCTCATGTGCACAGTTTCTTCTTGAAAATGCCATATATAATTTTTGTAATTTTCTTCCCGCTGAGAGAAAATTTTCAAAAACTATACTTTTTTTGTATATTAGCAATTCTGGGCTTAATTCTGCACAAAATTTGCAAGAGATTATTTTATACAGACAATAGCATTTCCTGTGCAAGAAACAGCATTTTCTGCACAGAAAATAATACTTCTTCATAGAAATAAGAGTTTGTGCACAGAAGATGCCTTTTTTTTTTGTCCAGAAAATTGTCTTTTCTGCACAAAATAACCACATGTGAAGTTTGCACAGAATAAGTCCTGAATTGTAAAGTCTCTCATGAATGCAATATTCATCTCCTCAGGATTTCTTGGCACTTAAAGAATATGTTTTTCAAACATTTAAAAATATTATTGAACATTTTTTCCATATCTATTCACATAGCAGGACAATTAAATAAGCATAGTTGTCCTTATACTCTTTCACTCTGGATCATGGAACTTAAGATGACATTTGACATTCCTTCTGTCCTTCCTCTTGTATTTTTAGGAATGTGTAGGAAAGTAGCCCCAAAATGACTTGTTGTGAATTTTTGGAATGTAGAAATTGAAAATGTGAACAGATCCTGGGAACTCTGCTAAACATCTGGTTCCAGTGGCAGGCATCAGGCTAATTTTAGAACGTGTAATATTTAGTGATTTACATGTTTTCAAGAATACAAGAAAGGAAAAGTAGCATGAGAAGTACATGTCCCTTACACATTTTTGGCAACAGTTTCCCCATGGGTCTTGCAGGGTCTGAACTATTGTTCAGAATGCATCAGGCTATATGCCTGCAATAAATATGTCTCCATCAGACCCCGAAAGTCAGGGGCTTGGTATCAGGGCAAAGGAAATGGAATTATAACAACAGCAACAAAATCATTTTCTATTAGCCCAAACTCATGACAAACCATATTAGACTTTTCCTCATTTCAGAGCCTTGTCACTGCAAATTGACAATATGATCAGAATGCATGAAGCAAAGGCACCCATGCTGGCTGTGCTGTATCTCAGCTGGAATGTAAGCTGCATAACTAACAAGGGAAACTGGGTGCCTGGAATAAAGAAATGCTAAATGTAAAGATAGATGGCATTAAAATGAAGGTTTTCCCTGGGATACACACTGCAGAATAAATTCAGTGTGGAAATTATGTGGAATACATAAATAAACTGCTACTCTGTCTCCTCTGCTGTTTTGTTACATAGAAACTGTTTGTGGAATGAAAAGACTGAGAGTGCCAATCCACTGGTTCACTTTGTGAACTGGGAACCATCATTGCTGGGGGGGGGGCACCAGGTGGCCCTCCAGTTTCTGTTAGATTGCTACTCCTAGCAGTCCTCATCATTGGGTGCTGGGAGTTAAAAGTCCAACAACATCTAGAGGGCAACATGATTCATACCCATGGTTTGAATCTTGATCTAAACTGAGCTAGAGCTGCAGTACCACCATATATATGTGAGGTGGGATGAAGTAAGGCCCGTTACAGACGGGCATCCTAGTACGTGAGGAGCGCGTACTAGGGTTAGAAAGGGGCGTCCTTTCCGAACACCCCCAACCCTAATACATGCTTAGCACGTCCAAAATGGCAGCGCCCTTTCCACACGGGGGCTGCCATTACGATGTCATGAACGTGCCGCCTCCAAATGGAGCGGCGTGGACGTGATGTCTTTGCGCCGCGCGAGGGCGCCTAGAGCGCCCTTTTCGTGGCGCAGAAAGGAGCTCTGAAACGGGGCGGTCTGTAACGTGCCTATGTTACCGATGGAAGCTTATGGCTAAAGATTGATTCTTCTAAGACCATTGCCTCACACTACTAACAACAATAGCTGACATTTGCAGTAAACTAAATGTGAGGGAAATGAAAACTCTGAAAGTTATACCAGTGTTGAGATTTTTATCCTAACCCATCCCTGGTCACTACTGACTGCGTGATAGGGATGGAAAGAAAATTCAAAGACTCCAAAAGAAAGAGAAAAAGAGGAGATTCTTGAATGTCCGGAAACCCTGATGAAGAAAATCTTCTCCAAGTCCCTATCTCATTTTTCTAGTTCTCAAATAAACTCAAAAACTAAATCCCCATCCACCTGAGCCCAGATTAACCCTTTCCCACTATTACTATCCCAAATATAAAGTGGCTGGTAAGATGGTGGCACAAAGTAAACCTCAATCACCACGATGAAAGAAGAGGTCCCCAAGGGCTCCTGCATTGGTGTGTGTTGGCTTTGAGGAGCAATACTTCTCCTTCAACTACTCCACATCCCCTCTCACTTGCACATGCACTACATGGGCATGTTGGAGGAGAGGAAGAGTAACTGACCTAGGATTGTACCACACTGGCTAACTGCTGATGGATAAACCTCCTTGCTCTGTCTTCTAGCTAGACATGAGACTGTCTTGGTAGGAGAGGCAGGGGAACCAAGCATGAAGGATCATGCACGTCACACTACAATAGTCAGCAATGGGCAAAGGGAACTATTGCAAGCTATGGTAAGTGGCAACAGGTGACCCTCTTCATTTGGCTGCTCCTTCAGCCCATCTCTAGCCAGTCATTATATACTGGGGGGCAGGAAAGAGGTGAGCCTGGTGGGAGAGATTTACTTCCCTCTGTAAGACAATTTGACAAACTGTACAGTTTTTGAAGATGTCCATGCAGTACATAGGCAATTGTTTAAACTTTCCCCTGTGGGAACAAATAATAGCAATAGCAGGGTTGGGGTTTGGGGGATTTTTAAATTGTAATTTTTATTGTTTGATGTTTTATTTATGCTGTTAGAATCCGCTTTGATCCCTTTGTGAAAAAGCGGGATACAAATTATTATTATTATTATTATTATTATTATTATTACTTATATACCACTTCTACTGAACTAAGTGGCTTACAACTCTAAGCTAATTGCCCCAACAAGCTGGTTACTGATTTTAGCTACCTCAGAAGGATGCAAGCCTGAGTCGAGCTTGAGCCCTGGCTAGTATTAAACTCGCAACCTTATATTTATTTATTTAGGTATGGTTTTGAGTGAGTGGCTGCAGTACAGGCATTTAACCACTGAGCCACCAGGGCTCCTAATTTAAACAAGCAGGTCCTATTGTATGTGAATCCACAATAACCATTAAATTGATGACAAAGAATGTAAGCTGACATTCTACCTTTGCTCTGACAACTGATATGAAATAAGTCTGTTTCAACTGACTACTGGTAGATCGGAGGAGAAACTCCATTCTGCAAGTCCACTGTGGAGGTACTGCTCACCTACACAGCATGCTGGTAATTTGAATGGCCTGGCAAGGACCAGGGCAACTACAGCAGAAACAGAATTGCTTATTATGACTCCTCAGAATGGTTGCCAGCTTTCCACTTCCTCATTTATTCCCAAGATTCCCAGTTAGATGGAGATCCAGGCTTGTTGGGATTTTTTGGTAAAACTTTTTCAAAGAACAACTCAATTTTCAATTTTAAAGATTATCTTTTAAAAATGGTTCATAACATTTTGTATTATGTTAACTAGAATTAATATCTTTTTGATATTGTAATTTCCACTTAATATCCTAAAGGCACCAGTTCCTATATGACCTCAGAAACTAAACAGGGTCAGTCCTGGTTAATACTTGCATCGAAGACTGTGAACAAATACCAGAAGCCACCTCTGAGTATTCTTTGCCTAAGAAAATCCTATGAACTTCTTGGAATCGTTATACATTGATAGGCAACCTGAAGGCACATGCACATACACACCAATACAAAATTTCTTTCAGCATCGCATAGTAGATTAGGATACAGGGAGACGAGCATTTCAATCCCCACTTGGCCATGGAAACCCATTGGATAACCCTGGGCAAGTCAAACTCTCAGCCTCAAAAGAAAGCAAGGGCAAATTCTGAACAAATTCTGCCAAGAAAACTCTATGACAGATTCCTCTTAGGGTCACCGTAAGTTGCAAATGACTTGAAGGCATACGGTTTTTAAAAATATATATATTCTGTTTTCTTAAGAAAATGAAATTTATCAGGAAATAATAAATAGAAAATAACTTAAATACGAAGGGTACAAAAATACAGAGAGAGGTATGTGCAAACACTTGTAAGCGTACATAGAGAATAAAAAGTCAATTAAGTAACAAAAAGAAATTCAAGGCGGGTTATAGACTGCCGCTTTGAGGCGGTCTGCCGCCGCCGCCGCTTGCTCCGTAAGGGAGCCGTCGCATCCACACCGCGCGGCTCCCTTGCGGAGCAAAAAAGAAGCTCCAAAATGGAGCTTCTTTTTGCGGTGCCCTAATGACGTCGCAAGGCGCCGCTGGCGCACTCGCGACGTCATTAGCGCCGCGACACGTTCGGACGCACAGCGTACGATATGTAAAGATGGCGCCGGCCGTGTGGAATGGCCAGCGCCATATTGTACGGACAGAGTCCGTACTAGAGCCAGTGGTGTCTAGAAGAGATGCCCCCTTTTTAAAATGGGACGTCTTGCGGACGTCCCAAGTGGCGGTCTATAACCCGCCCAAGAGACAGATACTAGGAAGTCTGTTTTATTCATTTGTTTTCTATAAATGTTGGTGGGGTTTATAAATTGTTTTGAAGGAATGTTTGAATTGAATGTGTGTTTGTGTATTGTTATATGTTATTTTATGTTTTTAATATGAAGAAATGAAATAAAGAATATATTAATAAATATGTGTTCTAAGATCTCACTATAACTTAGTGTCTTTTTCTTCAGCCACCCCTAGACTGTGGAATGATGTGCCAAAAGGGATTTGACAGCTGAATGTACTGTCCGAATTTAAAATAGCATTAAAGACCAATCTCTTCTAACAGACATACCCAGATGATTTTTACTGTTAATTTTAAACTATCATAGAATCATAGAATCATAGAGTTGGAAGAGACCACTAGGGCCATCCAGTCCAACCCCCTGCCATGCAGGAAATCCAAATCAAAGCATCCAACCTCTGTTTAAAGACCTCCAAGGAAGGAGACTCTATCACTCTCCGAGGGAGTGCATTCCACTGTCGAACAGCCCTTACTGTCAGGAAGTTCCTCCTAATGTTCAGGTGGAATCTCTTTTCCTGTAGCTTGCATCCATTGTTCCGGGTCCTGTTCTCTGGAGCAGCAGAAAACAAGCTTGCTCCTTCTTCAATATGACATCCCTTCAAATATTTAAACAGGGCGATAATATCACCTCTTAACCTTCTTTTCTCCAGGCTAAACATCCCCAGCTCCCTAAGTCGTTCCTCATAGGGCATGGTTTCCAGACCCTTCACCATTTTTGTCGCCCTCCTTTGGACACGTTCCAGTTTCTCAATGTCCTTTCTGAATTGTGGCGCCCAGAACTGGACACAATATTCTAGGTGGGGCCTGACCAAAGCAGAATACAGTGGCACTATTACTTCTCTTGATCTAGACACTATACTTCTATTGATGCAGCCTAAAATAGCATTGGCCTTTTTAGCTGCCGCATCACACTGTTCACTCATGTTCAACTTGTGGTCTACATGGACTCCTAGATCCCTTTCACATGTAGTTTCATTCAGCCAGGTGTCACCCATCCTATATCTGTGCATTTTATTTTTCCGCCCTAAGTGCAGTACCTTACATTTCTCCGTGTTGAATTTCATTTTGTTAGCTTTGGCCCAGCTTTCTAGTCTATTCAGGTCATTTTGAAACTTGATCCTGTCCTCTGGGGTATTAGCTATTCCCCCTAATTTAGTATCATCTGCAAATTTGATAAGTATGCTCCCAATTCTGTCATCCAGGTCATTGATAAAGATGTTGAATAGCACTGGAATGATTGTTTTAATGTTTTATGGTTTTATTTTATGATTTAGGTTTTAACTAATTTTATTTGTTCTTTTAGATTGATGTGTGCTTTTAACTGATATTTTTAAACCGATGTTGTGTCTTGTATGTTAATTTGTTGTTGTTCATCATCTCAATTTATGGGGAGAGGTTGGTAAGATTACTACTACTACTACTACTACTATGGTGAGGATAATGATTTATGAGCATGTCAGAAACTCTTCAGAGCTTGATTAACTAAGCTATAAGGGTTGCAGCATCTGTTTCTCTATCAATGGTTTCCCATTGATCCATGGAGACCACAATCACTCCCTCCTGATGGCACAGGGGTGTTCGTTGTTTTGTGCAGTTCTACATGAACAACAATAGTATGTTTTTAACTAAACAATCTTCAGTTCATGCTATTTTTTAAAACAATAGTCTTGCCTGTTATTTTTATGATAATCTTAGTAGATCTATTATTCCAAATCAGATAATTATGAGTTTCAGCAACATTGTCAATGGTGACTCATGTTGAAGAAGATATTCGTTCCAATGGTCTCTTACAGGTTTTCTTCAGTCTGTTTTTGTCAATCTAACACACTGTGTTCCGGCAGAGCCCATGAGAACTCTAATCTCAGAGTTATTATGGCTATTACAATAACAGCTAGAGATGACCTGAGACACAGCATTACAGTTGTGTCTCCCCAAACTAGTCAAAATGTTTGATGATGTAAATCCCACAAGTACTTCTCTCCACTGCAGTAAAAATACAACAATAATAGATGAACTATTTTATTCATTGCCTTTGCATGACATTCAAAATCTGTTGCCTAAGCTGTCTGCTTCACCCTGCCTTAATGGTAGCACCTGCCTTGATAATATTAATGAAATTTAGAGTCTCCTTGTCTCTAGGTAGTGTATCAACTGAACACAAGAGTGCTGTGAGGACAATGCTTACGCACTGCAGGCGTTGTGAGGAGAATGCTTACGACAGGCAACTATACAGCCCACGCTGAAAGCACACAAACTCTGCAAGCTGCAGTGGCTGCTTGTAACAAATTGAATCATCTGATCTCTCTAGCAAAGAAATCAATGGGTCTACTGCATGTCTACTCAGAATAAAATTCCTGTGAGACTCATTCCCAAGTGAGAACATCCAGGATAGCAGCCTAAATTGCCTTAATTTCTGATTAAGAGGACAGACTGGAACACAATGAGCTTAGCTCTCTAGTTTCATTCCCAACCACTGCAAATCTTTTTTTGTTCTTAAAAAAATAAAATAAGATTTTGTCCAGAATACACCAAATCTCACAGGAAAGAAAACTGAAATATCGAAATATTTTTGCCTATTTATTTATAGCAGGAAATGCATTCAACCCCAGGTTACTAAATCATTCTGAAACAGATGAACGTTTTTCACATTGTCAGCTTCAGACACAAGGGCAAATGCCATCCCCAGCTATTCCAAACTCCTGTTGAACTCCTAGCTAATTCTGAGAACTCGCTGACCTGCATTTTTAACTGAACACATTCATTTCTCATGCTTTATTTGAAGAATATTTTCCTTCTAGTGTAAGATATGACAGGTTACATTTTTTTCCAGCAGAGGCATAATGCTTCTAAAAATCTTCTATGAAAGCCTTCATGTGCACATTAAAATTAGAAGAACCAAATATTCTTTAACTCATTCAGAACAGGCCTGGAATCCAGTACAACACAGTACAGGCCAGTATGGTGTAATGATTTGAACATTGGACTATGACTCTGGAGACTAAGGTCCTAATCCTTGGGCAAGTCGCAGTCTCTCAGCATCAGAGGAGGGCCAAGCCCCCTCTGAACAAATCTTGCTAAGAAAACCCTGTGATAGGTTTTCCTTGAGGTCATCATAAGTTGGAAATGACTTGAGGTAGGCTGACCATCTGTTTTAAATGGGATAGTACCATTCCTCCCCCCCCCCCCCATGTTTCCAGGCCATCCTGACTTTTTAATATAAATGCCAATTTTGTCCTTTTTCAATACAAAAAGGGTCCTGTTATGTTTCAAAAATGGTTTGAAGATCTTTAAAATTGTGGCTATATATATATATATATACACACACACACACACAATCCCCCCCCTAAAAAAACAAAAAAACAAAAAATTGTGTCATGGAATGCAAGAAATTTTATGATAAGGTGTTGAAAGACCGACATTTGCTGCATAAGATTACTTCATCCTAGAAATATTAATAAATAATAAAATAAAAATTTTATTTCTATCCCGCCTTTCCAGGGATCAAGGCGGCGTACAATAGTGGGATTTATCATCCCAATGACAGATAAAAAGATTACAATAAAAAATTACAATATCAGCATAAAAACAACGGCAACACACAATAACACTTCCAAGCTAACAATGGGGGGAGGGGAACATAATAGGGCTACTGGGGGTAAGCCTGTTTGAACAAATATGTTTTCAGCCCTTTTTTAAATTGGGCTAGGGAGGGGGTCAAGTGGAGCTCGTCGGGGATCAAGTTCCAGAGCTTAGGGGCCGCAATTGAGAAGGCCCTTTGCGTGGTGACAGCTCGTCTCGCATCTGGAACCTTTAAAAGATGTTTATCCCCAGATCTGAGAGTGCGGGGCGGATTATATGGAGAGAGGCGGTCCTCTAAGTACCCTGGGCCCAAGCCATTTAGGGCTTTATAGGTAACAACCAACACCTTGTATTGCGCCCGGAAGCAAATAGGCAGCCAATGAAGATCTTCAAGTACCGGTGTTATGTGGCTAGCACTGGAAGATCCAGTGACCAGCCTTGCTGCCATGTTCTGGACCAACTGAAGCTTCCGGGTATGGTACACGGGTTGCCCCATGTAGAGCGCATTACAGAAATCCAAACGAGAGGTTACCAGAGCGTGTACTACAGTTTCAAGGTCCCCCGGCCCAGGTAGGGTCGCAGCTGGCGTATCAACCGAAGCTGATAACAGGTACTCCTGACCGTCACATCCATCTGAGATGTAAGGTGGAGCGACGAGTCCAAGAGAACCCCCAGACTGCGAACAGAGTCCTTCAGGGGAAGCGTGACCCCGTCAAGGACAGGTGGACAAATCTCCAAACCTGGACCTGGGGAACCTATCACAAGTACTTCCGTTTTCTCTGGATTCAGCCTAAGTCTGTTTTCCCTCATCCATTCCATTACTGACTCTAGACAGGCGTCTAGAGGAGAGATGCCATCCCTGGTCACTGCATCAGTTGGAGACTGGTACAGTTGTGGTGAAATACAGTCCCTCTCTACTTCTACCTAAATTTTTGTATGAGTTCTATCACTGAAAAATAATTGTTAGCTCAATATGTTAATGTGATAAAGCTTTTGTTATCATCTTACTTTTTCATGAGTATGGACTATTACATAACCCCATCCTGTTTTTGCCATCCCAATGTCTCAAGGAAATATGGTCCACCCAGTTGAAGGCACACAACAACCAGAAAGTTATAAATTAAAATTCAAAGTTTTCTTTAAAAAAAGCAGGTAACTTAACTCAGGCTGAATCTACACTTACAGAAATAATTCAGTTTGATGCCACTTTAACTACCATGGCTCAATGCTATGGAATTGTGGGAACTGTAGTTTAGTGAGACATTTAGCCTTCTCTGTCAATGAGCTCTGGTGCCACAATAAACTACAATTCCCAGAATTTCATAGCATTGAGCCATTGCAGTCAAAGTGGTGTCAAACTGGATTATTTCTGCAGTGTGTATGCAATCTTAATCCATTTTTGAATGATTTATTTTAATGCTGCAATGCCAAGTTAATTGTGGAATTAAGTTATTAATTAATTAATAAGAGAATATATTAAAGAGCAACAAACTTCATGTTTCCCAGCCTTTACACAAGCCTCTCTTGAACCTTTGCAAAATTATTTGGTTTTTTTTAAATTAATTCTTCAGAATTGGGGAATTACAATGTCTAGGTTGCATGAGCTTAACTACTTAATTTTTTTAATCAGTCACTACCACAATGATTAGTTGGAAGCAACTTGAAGGCAAACAACAACAAAAAGGGCTGGAGTCAGGCTGCTAATGGCCTTTACCCCAACAACCTACAGAATATGACTTTAGTCTGACAACTGATTTGGGTTGAGGCCAAGGTTTAGTTGTTTAAGAAATGTTCTGAATAAAGAACATGTGTCTTCCCTAAACTGCTAGAATCATAGAATAATAGCATTGGAAGAGACCACAAGGGCCATCCAGTCCAACCCCATTCTGCCATGCAGGAAATCTCAATCACAACATCCCCGACAGATGGCCATCCAGCCTCTGTTTAAAGACTTCCAAGGAAGGAGTCTCCACTACACTCCGAGGAAGGAGTGTGTTCCACTGTCGAACAGCCTTTAATGTCAGGAAGTTCCTCCTAATGTTGAGGTGGAATCCCTTTTCGTGTAGCTTGCATCCATTGCTCCGGGTCATAGTCTCTGGAGCAGCAGAAAACAAGCTTGCTCCCTCCTCATATGACATCCCTTCAAATATTTAAACAGGGCTATCATATCACCTCTTAACCTTCTCTTCTCAGATGCAAGTAAGTGTAGACAAGCCTAGACTGGATGGATCAATGGTCTGATCTGGCATTGGGTAATTTTCTATGTTTTTAATTAGGAGCAGATGAAAAAAAATTAGGCAGCAAGCACTTACAGCACGACGGAGATGTGGAAGAGATTGCTGCCTGGAAAACTAAAAACACATTTTTACATATCATCCTTCATAACTAGCCTCTTTCTAATGAAAGATACTGTACTTTATTGGAATACATTAATGTAATATATGTGACTTCAAGTCTCTTATGGTGACCCTGTGGTTTCCAGACTGCTTTCTCAGTCTAGGAGCACTTAAGAGGTGATTTTGCTTGCTTTCCTCTACGTATAATTTACAGTGCCTGGTCTTTCCTGGCAGTCTCCTTTCCAAATACTAACCAAGCCTGACCCTGGTTAATTTCATAGAGCAGATGGGATCTGATGCCTTAGAGTTATTTTGGTGTTAAAAGCTGTGAAATGTAAATATTAATGGCTGTGCAGCACTGAACTTTGGTAAGAGTACTGTACTCTAGTTGTTATGCATACCACTCTGTGTGCATAGCACTAAACAAAAGTATAATAATAAACAGCAAAACAGACTGTCTTGCCAAATGTGTACAATCCAAGCAAGAAGCCACAAAGTTGGAAAAGAGGATGTCATTTCAAACACAAGAAAGGACTAGGAGTGAATGATACTGGGCACTATTCTCAGCAATCATTTTCCCCTCGTATTTCTGCCTGAGCTTGGAAAATTTACTTTTTAGTTTAATCCCCTAAAATAACTTTTCCCATTTTTGATCCCCACAGCACTGCAGCACGAAGGTATGGAAATTCTGCTCCAAGCTTTGTGGAGGAAATTATAAAAAACAACAACATTTAACTTCTCTGATCACATCAGTTTACAGAAGCAAATGTGTGCTATGGTTACTGTAAAAGGATGGATCAGGTACACCCTTCCTTGGCCCTAGAGCTAAGTAAGGCATTATAGTGTGCTTCCACAGGGACTGTACATCTCAGGACCTTCTACCACACTGCTCTATGATTTAATAGCATCTTTGGCCCAGAGTAAATAAATGGCTTTGCTTCTGCACACAGGCAAGACTAAAATTTATTTTTCCATGTGCCCTCTTTCTCTCACAAAATGCCAAAAAGTATCAGGAAATTCCTTCTTTCAGAATGAACATGAACTAACAGAAGCTTTTGTCAGTCTCTCCCTCACTCCTGCTTTTCTTTGAAAGCAAATAAAATCAAAATATGGCTGCAAATATTCAAAACAACTACAACTTTAAAGCAGATACCAATATGGTAGTGGCACAAATATAAGGCAATAGCTGTCCAAAACTGTATCAACTGTCATACAAACATGGACAGCTATGGTCAAGATAGTCAATATCAAAACCCTGTGATGAGCACCAATCTAGAAATAGGGATTATTATTTTTTATTTCATCAAGTAACTAACTTGTACCACTTTCTCCCCACCAAATAAGAGTACAAGAGATCCTTCTTGTTGCCAAATTACTATCTCCGCTTTGAGACTTCTATGGAAATATGTATATGTATTTTTCTTGTGCACAAAATGTGTTTTCAGCACAGAAAACAGTGGGTTTGTTGCACATAGTACAGTTATCTATGCAGAAAACATGGAAATAGTTTTCTGATGTGAAGTTGAAGGCTTTCATGGCTGGCATATATAGTTTTTTGTAGGGTTTTTTGGACTATGTGGTCATGTTCTAGAAGAGTTTATTCTTCACATTTTTTGAAGATGCAGCCACAGATACTGGCAAAACGTCAGGAATAAACTTTTCTAGAACATGGCCACATGGCCAAAAAAACTCACAAAAACAACAGTTTTCTGCATAGAAAATAAGTATATTTCTTTGCAAATGAATAAGTAAGTTTAATGTTATAACCCCAAAATGATAAGTTATTTAGAATACTTGTTACAACATCAAACATGATTAAAAATATGCGATACAAAATGCAAGACAGTAGTTACAACACATAATAAAAGTACACATATTAAAATTGGAGATGCCAACTCCAAGTTGGCCAAAGACAGAACAAGTTCATCTCTCTTCCATGTTTAAGAGATACAATAAAAATAGCCACTGAAGTAACATGAAGGAGTGTATCTGCCAATAAGTAACTGATATTTGTATGTGCATCCTGAGAATATTACAGTAACCTGGCTCAGGAATCTCACTCTTTTTTTACTATTAAAAAACAGTGCAAGACATGATGAATCTATACAATGGAGGTGGGTGAGAAGATGACAGCACAGCAACCGTTTGTCTCAATATACCCCTCTAACTAAAGCACAATGTCTTTGCAAATGAATTGTCCCAAAACATCTCCCAAACTGTGAAGAATCCTGTGCTGTTCTCTTTTTCATAAGTAGAGTTTCCCAACTTTCCAGGTGCCCTTTTTCACTGAGGACATGAAAAGTAAGAAATATTTTATCTGGAAAGCATCAATACCTGCCAGGCCTCATCCAGCAAGTGATGTAATTTAGCAGCCAATATCAGAAGAAATACACAAATTCAATCTAGATAATGAGGAAATTGAAATAATTAAATAATGCTGATATCTAGGATCAAACTTTGACCAGAATGAAGACTGAAGTCAATAAATAAGAAGACTAGGAATGGGTAGGGCAGCTATAAAAGAACTGGAAAAGATACTGAAGAGCAAAGACATACAACTGAGCACTAAAGTCAGAATCATTCAGGCCATTGTATTCCCAGTTACCATGTATGGATGTGAGAGCTGGATAGTGAAGGAATCAGACAGAAAGAAAATAAACTCATTTGAAATGTAGTACTTAGGATACCTATGACTCCTTGAATGCTTTCATCAGCGCTTTTTACGCACAATTCTAAATATACACTGGACTGACTATGTGACAAATGTTGCTGTACTTGAGCAAGCAGGGATCACCAGCATTGAGGCCATGCTATTGAGGACGCAGCTGCGCTGGGCAAGACACGTTTCTAGGATGAAGGGCCATCACCTCCCAAAAATAGTATTCTACGGTGAACTCACCACAGGTCAGCGTAAGAGGGGGCCCCAAAGAAGAGATACAAGGACTCCCTGAAACAACATCTCAGGCTTGGCCAAATCGATCACCAACAATGGTCCGCCCTGGCCTCGCATCGGGAGGCATAGAGACTCACTATCTATGTTGCTGCAGCCTTTTTTGAAAGCTCATGCCGAACAAGTCTCGAAGAGAAACGACAACGCAGAAAGAACCACAACTCAGAAACATCACCCAAGGAGACTTTCTGCTGTGCTTTCTGCAACCAGACTTGTTTATCTCAGATTGGCATTTTTAGCCATCAACACACTTGTAGAAAGTGTGGGATGTGTCCTTCCTGAATCTTCGTTCGTGAAGAAAAGCCAGAGACTTAGGATACCACGAACAGTCAAGAAAACAAACAAATCAGTTCTTGAACAGATCAAACCAGGGCTTTCCTTGGAAGCAAAAATGATTAAGTTGAGATTATCGTACTTTGGTCACATAATGAGAAGGCACGGATCACTAGAAAAAACAATAACACTAGGAAAGGTAGAGGGTAGAAGAAAGAGAGGAAGACCACAAACCAGATGGATAGATTCAATCAGGGGGGTTATGGGCAAAGGCTTGCAGGATCTGGGCAAGGCAGTGGAGAATAGGGATTCGTGGAGATGTCTCATCCACAGGGTCGCCATGAGTCAGAACAGACTCCAGGGCAGCTAACAACAACAAAATGTCTCACATTACATCAGTTTTGAAACTATTTTAGGCAGCCCTAAAGTTTCTCAGAAGGGAAGCACTGGCATATGAACTTTATGCCCACCATTCCTACCTGCTTGGAAAACAATATTCTCCAGTGTCCATAAGCCCAGTAGGAACTAATGCTCCCACACATGACCAAGAAAATCATTTTAGTCTGTGAGCCTCTAATTACCTTGTCTTCCAAACAATGCAGATGGACTGGCAGGGTATAACTATAAGCAGCTGTGGTGGTACATGAACTTCATCTTGCATTGGCTCTAGGTGGAAAAAGTCTAGGAATGGCTCAAAACAGGGTATAACTTTTACAGAAAAGGTGAGTCCTTGGTATCTGCTGCAGTTTGGTTCTAGGGCCCTTCATGGATATCAAAATCTGTGGATGTTCAAGTTTTATTGAAAACAACAGATTGGCAGATGTGCCCTCCAAATTCCAATGGGGGGTAACAACTCCCGCAGACAAACAACACAGCTGAGAGTAGTCCTGAGTCTCTCAACAAACAAACAACATGGAAAAGTACTTCCTGAAATGATAAATGTTGGAAACCATTCCATATCCAAACTCTTTTTAAGTGGTTGTGATGGTGGAGAGAAACTGTCCACTTGGTCATCTAAAGAAGAAGAAGAAGAGTGTGGTGCACTTGGAAAGCCCACATCTTTAAACCCAGGTTGGTCTGAACAAATATACCTTTTTCTGACTTATGGCCCTTTCTTTCTTTGGGGTGAGCACCATGAGCCATACTCAGTCCACTAACATCAAGGCAGAGAGTCAGAGAGCAGGAGAAATCCAGTTATATAACCACATTGTTCAGGCATTAGAAACATGATTACTTGCTCTGTATGCAAATGTCCTCTTTTGCAGTAATGCCATTGCATGCAATTACAAATAATTTCTCATTTCAAGCTAGCCATCCTGAAATAGGCTCTTTTGTAGCTTTGGGGGAATGATTTAGATATTAGAAAGGCATGGGGAGGGAGGAAGGGAGGGAGGAAGAGAAATGAAAAGAACAGAAAAAAACCCAAACACCTTCCAGAAGTTGCTAGGAAACCACAGAGCAATCAAGGAAGATTTCCACATACCAGTGATGGAATTATCAGCAGATGTATGGGCTCTGCATTACTCGAGTAAGGTTTATTTGGTTTAACTGTACATAGCCTCAGTGATTTAAGCCTCCTCTTGTCAAGTCTACAACCTGCACCAATACAGTAGGGAATAAACATTCAAAATGGAAGGTAATGAAAAATGTTGTTGTGACATTAGAAAACCTGATCTTTTTCCCTTTTCCCAAATTTTATAATGGACATTGAAATACCTAAGGTCTCCTTCACACTACAGCTATAGATATTCCTAAGAGAGCTAGCATGGTGTAGTGGTTTGAGCATTGGACTACGACTCTGAGTGTGGTTCAAATCCCAAATCAGCCATGGAAACCCACTGGGTGACCCTGGGCAAGTAACACTCTCTTGACTTCAGGGGATGGCAATGGCAAACCCCCTCTGAAGAAAGTTACCAAGAAAACCCCTTGATAGATTCACCATAGGGGTGCCATAAGTCAAAAATGACTTGGAAGGTCACAATAACAGCATAGCACAATAATACCCCTTTATCTGCTATGTCTCTAATCCAATTATAGGATTTGTATTTTATATCCTTCAACTGTCCTGATATAGTGGGGACAGTTCTAGGTCATCCTCCTTTTTCAGTAGCTTTTAAAATCCATCAGTTTCTGCTCCTTCCAGTTTAAACTCTGTGTACTTCAATTGCTGCAAATTGAGTGGCATCAAAGTGCTATAACTGTGTAGTGTGAAAGGAACCTAACTTGAAAGTTTTATAAACTATCTGAAAGACTAAGTGATGAGGAGGCGGAGTTGCAGCAAAACCAAAAAAGGATCTTGTGGTGCCTCAAAGAGGAATACAGTACATGTTGATGAGGAGACTGATGAAATAGAAAAACTGATCATGGCTGCATCCACACAGCACAAATAATCCAGTTTGACACCACTTTAACTGTCATGGCTCAATGCTATTGAATTCTGATAATTGTTATTTTGTGAGACATTTAGCATTCCCTGTCAGACAGCTCTGGCGCCATGACAAACTACAAATTCCAGAATTTCCTAGTATTGAGCCATGGCAGTTAAAGTTGTGTCAAACTGGATTATTTCTGCAGTGAGGATTCAGCCAATGTTGATTAAGGAGAAACTGTTGAATAATTTTTTAAAAAGATCAGGAATTGTTTATTATCTTTGTGCAATCTCACTGTGGCTGCACATCTGTTTTAGGTTTTGTGAATTAAACAGAGTTTGTATGTGACAGAAAGATCAATATAATGTCATATAAAGGAAATTTAATAATAGTCCATCACTTTGAGGATGGGAAGTCAATAGTGTTAGTATTGTTTTGTCTTTGTTTTGTTGCTCAGTTGGGTTTTTAGTTTTGTTATTTGTATGTTGTTTAAGTCTATGTATAAAAAGTGTTAATGTTTAATATTTTAAAGGCTTTGTAAAAAGGACCTTCATTATCAGAGGCTTTATTATCTGCATAATAATTATATTATTAAACTGCAATTCTTGGTTTAGACTATCTTTTTTGAAATCAATGCTGTTATCTTATTTTGTGATCAATTCTTAGTTATGATTGGTGTTTTGAATGTTTTGTTCAACAGATTATTTTCATGCAAAGTAACAAAAAAGATGCAATTTAAAAAAAAATTACAAGCAAAATAAGGAAATGCATTACTGGTCTGATTCATAAGGTATTTATCCATCAGTGTATTCCCTCTTCACTGTAATTGTCAGTCTCTATACTATTCAACATTGCCAATTCCAAAAACAACACAAGCTTTCCCCTCATTAAGGAGCAGATTTTAAAGCAAGCCTGGAATTGTTTTTGGTTCCCCCCTTCCACCGCTGCTTTCTGGCCAACCATCCTGGTTTCAACAAGAAGAAGCTGCACACAACAAATTTGTATAATTGGAGAGTTAATTTTAGCAACCTCATGCAAGCTGACGTTTGCTTTTCGTCGGAGCCTCCGTGGTTCTTTGCCTCACTCCTTAAACCCATTAGTCCCACCTTTGCATGCTAAAAATATGCAAATGATCGCTGATAATGGCTTACAGGGGAAACTCTCATTAGTCAAGGATCACAGTGACGTCTTTTGCAAAAGCAGAAATCTCTAGAACAAGTGGAGTACATCAAGCTTTTTGCTCCTAGCCAACTGGGAATGTGCAAATAGCTAGTTATTAAATAATCAGTGTAGTGTCTACAAATCAATGGTGCAGCAGTACACTGAATGCAACAGCTCATCATGCCAGCAATACACAACACACACACACACACACTACAGCCCCTAAAAGCAGCAGTATAATGTATAACACCCAATGCTTTAGGACAACATGACAGCCATAAAATTTAATCATCTGGGTTAAGCTCCACTGAATTTGTTGGTGCCTTCGAGTGTAATGGTTTGAGTGTTGGACTACAGCTCTGGAGACCAGGATTCAATTTCCCATGAAACTCATTGGGTGACCTTGGGTAAGTCATATGCTCTCAGCCTCAAGGGAAGGCACTGGCAAACCTCCTCGGAAGAGATCTGGCCAAGAAAACTTCATGATATGTTTGCTTTAGAGTTGCCATGAGTCAGAAATGACATTTTAGAATCACAGAATCAAGGGACCTCAAGGGCAGGGGTAGGCAACCTGCGGCCCACGGGCCGGATGTGGCCCGGCAAGGCCTTGGGACCGGCCCCAGCCTAGTCCTGCCGCCGATTGCCGCCGGAGCCTTTGGCCTCTTGCATGAGGGCATGGGGCCTTTGGCCTATCAGCAGGAGGCGGGCAAGGGGGGGCAAGCGGCAGTCAAGGGAGGCAAGCAGCGGGCAAGGGGGAGCAATTGTCTATAGAAGCTTCTGAAACATGCATTTTTTTGCGTGTCCTCCATTTTTTTAAAAAAGTGTCCTCCATTTGAAAATTTTGACCTACATTTGTCCCGGTTTATTTACTTAATTTTTTTTAAAATTATTTAATTATTTATTTTTTGGCTTCGCCCCCCCAGTTGTCTGAGGGACAGCAACCTGGCCCCCGGCTCAAAAAGGTTGCCTACCCCTGCTCAAGGGCCATCACGCCCAATCCACTGTCATGCACACAACACCAACAATCCTCTCATTTCATCTCTCAACTCATAAAAACACAGGGATTAACAAATAAACCTCCAGTCAGTTGAAATATAACCTATACTTTGAAGAGCAATGCAAACAACCTTGCAAAAGAGACCAGGTAAACTGCTACTTGGAAGAATAAAGTCCATCAAAGAAAATGAAAGCAACAGTGGTGTTTACTAGGGTTAATGTCACCCCAATGCACCTTATGGTGCCACCCCCATGCCCAGACTCCTGGCCATCCAGAAGATGAGAGGCAACTGTCGTGGGATTTAGGGAGCCCATATGTGTGCGATGCCACACACACAGACCGCTTCTCCACAGGCAGAAATACACACTGGGCCTCAGAGAAGACCTCCCCAACCAACCAAAAATCACCTCCTCCCATTAATTAGAGTTTCTAAGCTCTGTAGGTAGATGGGGAAAAATAATGTTCCTAAGCTCTGGAAGTAAATGGGAAAAGTTAGAAGATAGCACCCTTAGGGGCAAAGGGCATAGTCCAATTCATCGGCTTATGTTGGCCTCAATTTGGTGGAGGCCAAATGGTTTCTTATTAAAAAAAAAAGAGAGAGAGAGAACATCAAAGATCGAACCCAGATAATTCTGGATATTGACACAAATGTCTTGCACACTGGACAGAGAACCACAGTAGATCTTTGTCACTCAGGATTAAACAAGAGCCTTATTGTTTGACAAAAGCAAGCCAAGAGGCAGCGAGGGAGTAGTGCCTTTCTCCTTGCCTCTCCACATGCTGTCATAGCACTTCCACTCTCTTTCCTGAGGGAGACAGTTGTAGAAGCACACTTTTTTCCAAATGAATTTTTCTAGTGCAACAAAAGGCACATTTTTACCACCGTCTCCCTTGGGAAGAGAACAGAAGTGGTTCAAAGGCATATGGAGAGGCAAGGAATTTTCACTAGGGGTGCTAGGCAATTTAGCTCTTATGTAAATGTAATACATATGTTGTTTCTTGGGGTGAACTTTAGTTCTGTTCCTAGTTATACATCTAGCTATGACACAGAAATGAAATACAGCAATGCAAAGAAATAGAGGACATAAACCAGCCAACATTAAACACTTTTCATACACCACTGAGTTTAATTCATCCGATCTCCCCAACTGAGATCAATGGAAATTTGAAATTATATCTCAATTTGCTGTTTGAACAATGGCATTTTAAAGACACGAGAAAGCTTTAAAATCAATTCTTTAAAGAAACTACATCTACACTGAACTTTAGCAGAAATTTAATTTAACGAAGGCTTCTCAAATATGTATACTTCTGCCCTCTCTACCACCCAAGACAGTATCAATATATGCCAGTTCTATAAACAGGTCCTCAGCTTGTTTTTTCAGTCAATCCCCAGGCAGATCCAGCCAACAATGTGAGAATAATAATTGAATTACTTTTATTCTGAGACACACAAGTTCATTGCTTGATGTTACAGGCAGGCAATTGCAGCTTACATGAGAAACCAGGTCTCCAAAGACCACCAGCCAAAGAAATCACCCATAGGTACACATAACTCTGTGTATGTGTGCGTGTGCACATTATTTGTGTGCAGGCAGTATAACCATTCCCTTCTAGAATTTGGAAAAGTTACTTTTTGTACTAGAACTCACAGAATCTGCCAGGCAACTTGGGCACTGACCATATTACAGTGACTGAATGTAATTTGATTAGGAATTGAGATGTCTGTTAATGATTATTATTGCAGACTTCCAATTATTTCCATCACCACCTCTTTCCTATGCTGCTTCTGTATGGATATTTGGCTTGTTTTTAATGGGGAAAAATAATAGGGATGTTTGGGAATGTTTTTAAAAATCTTTACACCATTGTGAGCATTTTGCTATGCATCAGCAAGTTTATTAAACTACTTGTCTGCACATTTTATAGCCAGCATGGCATAGTGGTTTGATAACCTCGAGCAAGTCACATTCTCTCAGCCTCAGGGGAAGTCAATGATAGTCCTCCTCTGAAGAAATCTTGTCAAGAAAACTCCATGATAGGTTCACCTTAGTGTTGCCACAAGTCAGAAACAACTTGAAGGCACACAATAAAAGAAACTGCACATTTTTGAACACTGCATTTTTAAATATATATATATGCATTTTTCTGTGATCATTTTTCCAATGTGCACCTTTTTTATCACATTTTTTCCTGTTTTGCTGTTTCACCAGTCTGGAAAAGTGGGACAACTGATCGATTCACAGAGATAGGGCTCAGCCACAATCAGCTCTCACTACTCTCCAAGCAAAGATGGTGGCTGCTACATTTGGGCACTGCTGGATCTAAAACATCCCTAATGTTCATGTAGATGTGAACTACTGTTGCTGCTTTGTGCCTTCAAGTCCTTTCTGACTTATCATGGGGTTTTCTTAGCAGGATTTGTTGAGAGGGGGTTTGCAAACAAAGAGGGTGGCACCATTCTTCCCTAGCCTCTTATAACGGCCTTACCAGGACCATAGACATTATTGTTCCCGAGTGTCCTTTCCAGCCCGCTTCAAATAAAAAACCATGGTACACAGAAAATCTTCGGAAAATGAAGCAAACTGTGCAATGACCTATAGCACCACTGGTGGAAACATCTACGCTTACCTGACATGACATGCCATAAAGACTCTTTGGATTCCTATGGAGTGACAATAGATGCAGCAAATAATTTTTTCTATGCTGCATGTGTTGCATCTGCGAGGCCTCATCCAGCAGAGCTGTTCAGGGTGGTTAAAGAATTAACTCAGTTACCTTCCGTCCTGAACCCACTTTTAGAACTAACAAAAGCCTGCTGTGATGCTTTTAATGACTTTTTTGCAGATAAAATCTCTCAGATAAGAGGTGATTTGGATGCAAGCATTCTAAAAGGAATAATTAGAGACATGTCCAGTGACTCTGCAGACTGTATTAAACTGGATCACTTTGCGTTTGTAAATAATAATAATAATAATAATAATAATAATAAAATTTATTTATGTTTCCCCGCCTCTCCCAGTGGATTGAAGTGGGGTTACAGACTAAGTAAAAGCAAAAAGTGTTTACCTCAAAATTCAATTAAAGGCACAATAAAATAAAACACAATAAAATATTCAACATCAGACAATAACAATAGCATCAACAAGCAAGGCAGGGATCATACACAGATGGGGGCATATCATTCATATCATATCAGGGGGGTATTCATATCAGGTGGGGTATGCTTGGCTAAAAAGCTTGGTTTTAACTGCTTTTCTAAATGTTACTAACGAGGCCGCCGAGCGGATCTCATCAGGAAGACTGTTCTAGAGTCTCGGAGCCGTTGTTGACAAAGCTCTTTGCGAAGTAGCAACATACTTAGAGGTTGCTATTTCCAATAGGTTCTTACCCGATGTTGTAAGAGTGCAGGGCGGACTATATAGGGAGATGCGTTCCCGTATGTAACTTGGGCCCAAGCCATGTAGGGCTTTATAAGTAATAACCAACACCTTGCACTGTGCCCAGAAGCAAACAGGGAGCCAGTGAAGATCTTTTAAGGTAGGTGTAATATAGTCGAACCTTGATGAACCGGTGACCAATCTGGCTGCCATATTTTGCACTAACCGAAGCTTCCGAACTTGGTACAAGGGTAGCCCCATGTAAAGCGCATTACAGATATCTAGACAAGAGGTTACCAGAGTGTGAACCACCGTTTCAAGGTCCCTTCGGTCTAGGTAGGGTTGCAGTTGTCATATCAACCGAAGTTGATAGCAAGCACTTCTGGCCATCACATCTACCTGAGATGTCAATTGCAGGGACGAGTCCAGAAGTACTCCTAAACTGCAAACTTTGTCCTTCAGGGGAAGTGTGACCCTGTCCAGGACAGATTGGCAAATTTCCTTCCTTAGACCCGAGGAACCTATCACAAGTACCTCCGTTTTCTCTGGATTCAGTCTGAGTTTGTTCTCCCTCATCCAGCCCATTACCAACTCCAGGCAGGCATTCAGAAGAGAGATGCCATCCTTAGTCCCTGTAAAAGTCATAGAATCATAGAATCATAGAGTTGGAAGAGACCGCAAGGGCCATCCAGTCCAACCCCCTGCCATGCAGGAAATCACAATCAAAGCATCCCCGACAGATGGCCATCCAGCCTCTGTTTGAGGACCTCCAGGGAAGGAGACTCCACTACACTCCGAGGGAGTTGGTTCCACTGTCGAACACCCCTCAATGTCAGAAAGTTCTTCTTAATGTTGAGGTGGAATCTCTTTTCCTTCAGCTTGCATCCTCTGTTCCGGGTCATGTTCTCTGGACAGCAGAAAACAAGCTTACTCCCTCAATATGACTTCCTTTCAAATATTTAAACAGGGCTATCATATCACCTCTTAACCTTCTCTTCTCCAGGTTAAACATCCTCAGCTCCCTGAGTCGTTCCTCATAGGGCATGGTTTCCAGACCTTTCACCATTTTAGTCGCCCTCCTTTGGACACGCTCCAGTTTCTCAACATCCTTTTAAAATTGTGGTGCCCAGAACTGGACACAATATTCCAGGTGGGGCCTCACCAAAGCAGAATACAGTGGCACTATTACTTCTCTTGATCACGACCCTTTTGCGGGGGTCGCCAGGTTGGGAATTCCCCCACCTCCACCTCCCCTTTTCTCCGCGGGTGCTGGCGCTAGAGCAGGCACCGCGCAGGGAAAGGGGGAGGGGGTGGGGCTCCCTCCTCTTCTCCTTGTGAGTGCTGTCCCTGGCACAGGCCCCCGCGAGGAGGGGGGGAAGGGGGCGGGGGTCGCCACCTCCTCTCCTTCCCTTCCTGCGGCTGCCAGACAACCACGGGGAGGGAGGGAAGGGGGCAGGGGTCCTCCTCCTCCTCTCCCTCCCTTCCTGCGGCTGCCAGACAGCCGCAGGGAGGGAGGGAAGGGGGCGGGGGTCCTCCTCCTCCTCCTCTCCCTCCCTTCCCGCGGCTGCCAGACAGCCACGGGGAGGAAGGGACGATCGGGGCTGCCTCCTTCTTTTTTAGCTGCGGCTGCCAGGCAACCATGGGGAGAAGGGAATGGGATTGTAAGCCCCAGAGGCCTTTGCGGCCGGAAGTCCCGCCCCTTCTCCCCTGGTGGCCTCCCTAATTGGTTGGGAGGCTGGGAAGGGACGGGACTTCCAGCCACAAAGCCCCTTCCTGGCCTCCCAACCTATCGGGGGGGCACAGGCGGGACTTTTCTCCCCAATGGTTGGGAACCGCTGATCTAGACACTATACTTTTATTGATGCAGCCTAAAATTGCATTGGCCTTTTTAGCTGCCGCATCGCACTGTTCACTCATGTTCAACTTGTGGTCCACTTGGACTCCTAGATCCCTTTCACATGTAGTTTCATTCAGCCAGGTGTCTCCCATCCTCTATCTGTGCATTTTATTTTTCTGCCCTAAGTGCAGTACCTTACATTTCTCCGTGTTGAATTTCATTTTGTTAGCTTTGGCCCAGCTTTCTAGTCTATTCAGGTCATTTTGAATTTTGATCCTGTCCTCTAAAGTATTAGCTATTCCTCCTAATTTGGTGTCATCTGCAAATTTGATAAGTATGCTCCCAATACTGTCATCCAGGTCATTGATAAAGATGTTGAATAGCACTGGGCCCAGGACAGAGCCCTGTGGGACCCCACTGGTCAATTCTCTCCAGGATGAAGAGGAGCCATTGTTGAGCACTCTTGGGTTCGGCCAGTCAACCAATTACAAATCCATGTAACAGTTACCTTGTCTAGCCCACCTTTTACAAGCTTGTTTGCAAGAATGTCATGGGGAACTTTGTCAAAGGCCTTACTGAAATCAAGATACACTACATCCACAGCATTCCCCTCATCTACCAAGCTCATAATTTTATCAAAGAAAGAGATTAGATTTGTTTGGCATGACTTGTTTCTCTGAAACACATGTTGACTTTTTGTGATTATGGCATTGCCTTCTAGATGTTCACAGACTCTCTTTTTAATGATCTGCTGTAGAATCTTTCCTGGTATTGATGTCAGACTAACTGGATGATAATTGTTTGGATCCTCTTTTTTCCCCTTTTTGAAGATGGGAACAAAGTTTGCCCTCCTCCAGTCTGCGGGGATTTCTCCTGTTTTCCAGTTTTCAAATATTATTGACAATGGCTCCGATATTACATTTGCCAGTTCTTTTAATACCCTTGGATGTAGTTCATCTGGTCCTGGAGCCATAGGCGCGTTACAGACCGCCTAAAAGTGGCGGTCTGCCGGCACTGCGGGTTGCTCCGCAAGGGAACCGCAGCAGCCAAACCACGAGGAGCAAAAATAAGCCCCCAAATGGTGCTTCTTCCCGCGGTGCGGTTATGACGCCGCAAGGCTATGCGTCCGGAACGTAATAATGGCGGAGCCTGTGTGTATAGGGCGCCGCCATTATTATGCCCCCGTCACGTGCTAGGGGTGCCTCAAGAGCCCGTCTGTAACGGGCCTTAAATTAATTTAGATTAACAAGGTATTCCTCTACTATCTCTTTACTTATTCTGTACTGAAATTCCCCTAATGTGTCCTCAGCTCCATTATCCTCAGGTTGAGCACCTTTTTCCTTTTCTGAGAAGACTGAGGCAAAGAAGGTGTTGAGTAATTCTGCCTTTTCTCTGTCTTCTGTTAGCATTATGCCATCTTGTCCATGCAGTGGCCCTACCATTTCCCTTTTGCTGCGGACATACCCAAAAAAGCCCTTTTTATCGTTTTTAACCTCTCTAGCAAGCCTGAGTTCATTTTGCGCTTTAGCTTTTCTAACTTTATCCCTACATGTGCTTGCTATTTCTTTGAATTCCTCTTTGGTGATTTCCCCCTTTTTCCATTTCTTATACATGTTCCATTTAAAAGTCAGCTCAGTTGAAAGTTCCTTAGTCATCCATCCTGGTTTCTTGAGACACCTCCCATTTTTCTTTCTCACTGGAACTGTTTGAAATTGTGCCTTCAGTATCTCCATTTTGAGAAACTCCCATCCGTCCTGAACTCCCTTATCTTTTAGTATTTCTGACCATGGGATCACCCTCAATACTTCTCTAAGTTTACTGAAATCCGCTCTCTTAAAGTCTAGAATGTGTGTCTGACTATGCCTGGCTTCTCCTTTCCATTGTATAACAAACTCCAGGAGAACGTGGTCACTTCCACCTAAGGATCCCACCACTTGCATCCCATTAACCAAGTCATCCTTGTTGGTTAGGATCAGATCTACAATAGCTGACCCCCTTGTTGCCTCTTCCACCTTTTGGACCATGAAATTGTCTTCCAGGCAAGTGAGGAATTTGCTAGACCTTGAGGATTTGGCCGAGTTTGACTTCCAGCAAATATCAGGATAGTTGAAGTCGTCCATCACTACTACATCTCTCCTTTCTGAGTGTGTGGTCATCTGTTCTAGAAAGATATCATCCAATTCCTCAGTCTGACTTGGTCTGTAGTAGACTCCCATCATAACATCCTTGTTGTTTCCCTCCCCTTTAATTTTTATCCAGATGCTCTCCACCTGGCTTCCATGATTGATGTCCTGGATCTCTTCAATGGTGTAAATATCTCTGAGACATAAAGAAACATATTTGGGTGTCATCAGCGTACTGATAACACCGTGCCCCATATCTCCACCGATGAAGTGGACAAGCTTCTTGGAAGTGTAAGGAGGACAACGTGCCCTCTCGATCCTTGCCCATCATGGTTGACCGTCCAGGGAGGAGATGCAGTAAAAACACTATTAAAATTGATAATTAATGCATCTTTCAAGGAAGGAATATTTCCATCACAATTAAAACAAGCAGTGGTTAAACTGCTCTTAAAAAACCCCTCCCTGGATCCCCTGGTGAGAAACAACTATAGACTGGTCTCTCTTTTACCATTATTGGGCAAAGTGATCAAGAGGACAGTTGCCTTCCAACTCCAAGCTGTCTTGGATGAAGCCGATTATCTGGACCCATTTCAAACTAGCTTCAGGGCGGGATATGGAGTTGAGACTGCCATGGTCACCTTAGCCGATGAGCTCCATCTGGGCATCAACAAAGGAAGTGTGACCCTGTCTGTGTTGTTGGACATCTCAGTGGCATTCGATACCATTGACCTTCTGGAATGCCTGAGGGAGTTAAGTATTGGAGGCACTGCGCTCCAGTGGCTCCAGTCTTACCTCTTGGGCAGATTCCAGATGGTGATGCTGGGGAATAGTTGCTCTTCTAAAAGAGAGCTGACATCTGGCATCCCTCAGGGTGACATTCTGTCCCCCATGCTGTTTAAATTTACATGAAGCCACTAAGCAAGATCATCTGGAGACATGGGGTGCGGTATCATCAGTACGCTAATGACACCCAAATCTATTTCTCTGTGTTCCTGACTGCTGCAGTGACTAAGGACGGCATCTCTCCTCTAAATGCTTGCCTTGAGTTGGTAATGGGCTGGCTGAGGGAAAACAAACTCAAGTTGAATCCAGAGAAAACGGAGGTACTAGTGATAGCTACCCCAAGCCCAGGGAAGGAGATTTGTCAACCAGTCCTAGATGGGGTCACACTTCCCCTAAAGGACAAAGTTTGCAGTTTGGGAGTACTCTTGGATTCATCCCTACAGCTGTCATCTCAAATAGATATGATGGCCAAGAATGCTTGGTATCAAGTTTGGTTGATATGCCAGCTGCGACCCTAACTGGACCAAAAGGAGCTTGAAGCAGTGGTACATGCACTGGTAGTCTCTCATTTAGATTTCTGTGATGTGCTCTATACCAAGTTCGGAAGCTTCAACTGGTGCAAAATATGGCTGCCAAAGTGGTCACCGGTACATCAAGGTTTGACCATAGAACACCTGTGTTAAAATCTCTTCACTGGCTGCCGATCAGCTTCAGGGCACAGTATAAGGTGTTGGTCATTACCTTTAAAGCCCTATATGGCTTGGGCCCAAGTTACTTGAGGGAACGCCTCTCCTTACCTAATCCGCCCCGCACTCTCAGAATAACGGGGAAGAACCAACTAGAATTACAAACAACCAGATTGGTTTCAATCTCTCAAAGAACTTTCACCACAGCAGCTCCAAAATTATGGAACAGTCTCCCGGAAGAGACCCGCCTTATCACCTCCCTGGATGTTTTCAGGAAGGCAGTTAAGATGGATCTCTTCCGATGAGTTAATCCTCCTAACTTTATATAAGAAATACTGTTCCTTCCTTCCTTGGATTTGTATTCTTCCATCCCACTGTTGATCTGCTAGAACTTGTTTTAACGGAATTAGGAGTTAACTTTTTATTGTAAAATATAATGTATTTTGTGTATTTTACTGGGTTGTGATCCCGCCTTGATCCATCTGGGAGAGGTGGGAAAATATAAATAAATTTTTTATTATATTATTATTATTATAGCTGTCAAATCCTCCAACATCTGGAGGGACACATGGCCCTGATTGAAGGTGGCACCTCTGTTCTCACAGGGATGACAGCTGGCCTGAAGACTAGCTGTCAACAATGTAAGGCAGCAGCTACAAAAGCCAATGAGATTCTAAGCTGCATCAAAAGAAGAATAGTGTCTAGATCAAGGGAAGTAATTGTACCACTCTGTTCTGCTTTGGTCAGGCCTCACTTGGAATACTGTGACCAATTCTGGGCACCACAATTCAAAAAGGATATTGACAATATCCAGAGGAGGGTGACCAAAATGGTGAAAGGTCTGGAAATTATGCCCTATGAGGAGTGGATATGTTAAGACTGGAGAAGAGAAGGTTCACCGTTCACAGGCCATGCCGGATTTTTTTTTTGGGGGGGGGGAGTGGTAGTGGTGTTACTGAGGATTATAATTTTTAAAAAGTAACTTTTCCAATCTATAATCGTCACTAAATTCTCCAAATTCTGCGAGAAATTCTACAATGGGTTCCTTGAGTTCAACAACTTTGAAAAACGCCATTCTAAGTATAATCACGTTCCCTTTCCACACAACCCAGGATTCAGAATGTCAAGGCAAAGTTGGTATCCCTCTAAAGCACGTACAGGCATTTCTCACTTCCAACAAAGAAAATAGGACAAGTATGAATCCCTAGTTATGCATTCCTTGTACACTTACATTCTACCCCCTCTTTTCTAATTTCAGGGAAAGTAGGGGGGAAAGAGTTTCCTTTCACCAATAGCATATCTCCTGTTTTGAAATTCAGCACACTGAGTACATTGTGACTCATTCAGCAGTAGATTCTTAAATTCTGTCTCTTGTTACATTCCCGTGAGATTTAGTGAGAGTTAAATCCCTGAAGAAGCCACCTCTATAAATGACAAGATCATGGGATTTTATCAGTTTTACTGTACAAAGAGTTAGTGAAATTGGGGGGGGGGGGGGGGGTGAGCTAGAAAATAACATTGTAATGTGCATTCTAAGCAAGTTCACTAATGAATTTTATCTTTAATAATCTGTAGTTATTATATTTTATGGAACACTGCCATGGCCAGTGCTTTCTGCTAAATGTGGAGTGATTATGCAGTTTATTGAGATGTGCACAAAACACTGCAGTGATTAGCAATTTGGAACACAACATACATTAAGAAAGCAGGACTAGAATCTTATTCTAAATCATAATCTTAGGCTACGACAGCAATGTCGTTATATCATCTACCCCAAACTTATTACATAATAAATATTTTTATCTTTGCTTACTCAGAACTAAATTCAGGCAACACAAGTTAAAAGACTGACAGATTTTGGAGGCAAGTGGCAATGTTAACAAGCCAACATCAGTTTCTTTGAAATGTATAGATATTTAAGGTGTTTCATTATTATGCCATCAAGGAATGGAAGCAAACTAAACTGATGCAATTTTTGTAAGTACTGGGGGAGGAATGAATTCACAGTTAAAAGGAATGATAGTGACTTTGTTGTATTACACTGGTGAAAAGAGCATCTATGCCTTCAAACCATAAACTGAGGTGTGATCTTAATGCAAATGGACATCTCAGTAAGATGAGAGCCTTTGATCAGAGACATTGGTGACTGAATGTAGGATGGGATCAGATACATCAGTGGCTGTTGAATCCACTTCTAGAAAGTCATTGTGACACATCTTATCTCAGTTCTGCAGGGTTGTTGTTCTTTCTCCGATGTCATGGGCAATTTTGAGGGATATGACTCACATTGCTAACAAAGTCCTTGTACAGACGGGCCCTTTGTGGCACGCCCTTGACATGCTAGGGTTGCTTGGGGGTGGGGCATGCACACGCTCCATAACACTAGCACATCATGGGTGCGCTGCAGCTGTGCAGCACCATCCAGATGGTGCACACAGTGATGACATGCCAGCAGTGCAGCATCCAAATGGCGCTACATCGCTGGCATGTCATAATGCCATTGCTAGCGCTTTAGTGTGGCACAAGTGCGCCACAAAAAGAAGCCAATTCTGTGTGCTCCTTTCTTTCTGCACAGCAGCCCCGCACAATTTGGTTGCTATGGCGCTGCTGTGGAGCAAGGACAGGTGCCTCCCCGGCGCCTCTTTTTGGTGCTCTGTACAGTGCCAAAGGTTGTCTATTATTCATAGAGAAATAAAGTCTTTGTTAAGTACACACAGATGAATCCTGATTGACCTGAGCACTGGGCCATCTAACTCTGTATCCCACAGTAGCCAACAAATGCCTCCCCATGCCAAATGTAAAAGTAATTGCATTTCTGTGGTCTTGCCTAGCATCAGGCAACATTCATTGGTATCAGTGGCATCACTGAGGTTGATATCACCAGGTGACCGGGTGGTGCTAACTGCCCTGGCCTGGCCCCTAGCCGCAAGCCCATCCAGACGGCTTCTGAGGAGTGCAGCCCAGAAAGGCCTTCAGAATTTAGCATGGCTGCTTGCTCCAGACTGTGAAGGCACTGCTTCCCAGCAGCTGCCACTACTGATGGGAGTGGCACTGTAGCCTCCAGAGGGCCTGTTTAGGGTCCAGTGCTACTGCTGGGTGAATGGAAAAGGTGAGCAACACCTTTTCTTGCTTTCCCAGGAGCCATGCCTGTCATTCCAGGTGTACCACCCCCACCAGGTGACACCCTCCTCTGGGGTGTCACCCAGTACGGTCCACACCCCTAGTGACACTCTGACTGGTATATTGCCCTTGAACATGGAAATTCCATTTAGGTTATCATGCTGAAGAGCATGGGGCTTGTACTGGATTGTAACTCAAGTCACAAACTTAGCATTTGCATTGTGATCAAATGTTATGTGATACATGCATTCCATTCATTTTCTGTGAGTCCAGGGCAAAGAAGGTTACCTTAATAGGTCTTCCATCTGGTGTGAGCACTTCCTCTGACAACTCCATCATCTTCAGGGCCATGAGGGCTATGGGCTTTGCATGATTCAGGTTCTGCCTATGGAGTCCTGCTGCAACACAGTACGCATCACCTATTGTTTCTACCTGCAGCAATCAGACAAATCAAATGTCAAAATTATGGTAATGACCCAGAAATCAGTATCATTAAGTGCCTGCAATCACCAAATGTTGCTTAAAAACATGTCAGTACAACATTAATAAGAGAAGCTATTAGACAACACAGTATAATTATCCCCCAAGTTTGCAAACAGGTACCATCAAATTCTGACATTTCACTGCAGAGTTGTTCATGATGAGCAAGTGCAAAAATCTTTACAGTCAAGGACAACTTGTTCCATCAAGAGGGTTACAACAGTATTGCTCAAAAAGGAAATGTATTTTCTGTTTTACGGGGAACTATTGGAAATGTGGCACGTTGTAGCTTGTTCTGTTGTTGAATAACAGTCTTACTCTACCAAGGCTTTATAGTATCATTGTGATGCATTGGTACTGTTATTGCCTCAGCCTTATTGCATAATGTTGTTGCTCTTCCACCCATACGAGACCATTTTGAAAGGATTTTTTAAAAAAAAATTAGAACAAAAAAAAACCCATTAATGGTCTCCTTTCTCACTTCTGTGTTGCTAGCTATGATTACCTATGTGAAAGTTCAATTGTGATTTTATGCTGATTTTGTGTGTACAGTGGGTATACTTTGGTTAGGAAAATGTCAACCCACCTTCTTCCAAAAAGAGGAAAAGGGGTAAACATTTCAATTTGTTTTCCTTTCAATAGGCAAAGTAACTGAGAAACATTTACACTGTTTTTCTCCATAGAAAAACTCTGTTGCCAAAGGACCACTTCTGCTCTCCCCCCCACCCCAACTGGGGCTTGTCAGAGGAGCCAAAGCGTTTACTCATTGCTCCCTATTCCAGCCCTGTTCTGTTCTCTCTCTCTCTCTTACAGACACACTTGCATATGTCTGGAAACGTTAGTGGAAAAGAGTCTTACAGTTTTTTAAAAGTATTTACTTTCATCTTTTCACTAGCCTGATAATTCTTGTTTTCTTCTAGCTTTGGAATAGACCAGATTCTAGTTTCAGATTGAACTAACTGCTCACAGAAGAAAGGTGGCATCAGGATAGATAGATTAGTAACTCCTTGCTTTCATCTGTCAGTAATTAGCTAAGTCTGAAGCTAGAGTCTGGTCTATTCCAATCAGGAAGCCTCCTCTCAAGGGGAAAAACTGTTTTCATTTACATTTCGGGGGGGGGATCTATGTGTGTGTGTGCATGCCATCCTAGGAAAAGAGATAGGAATAATGTCATGGAGGAGGTAGCGAGTAGGTAGCCCCAAATGCTGTGTGTGCTAAGCTTTGAGCACAAATGAATGCTGTAATCCTGAAGAGGTTCTGATGGTACAAAAGGAAAGACAGGCATCCTGACTGAATAGCATTTTTCCAAACAACACTATTGTAGTGGGAGAAGAGTATGAAATGTACTATGCATTTTTCAAATGCTTAGAGTCTGAATACAATCAAAACACATGCATTAAGAACAGACTGAAATGGATAGAGATAAATCCACCCACCAACACCACAGTAAAAACCATGGACTATAACAAATAAGACACTAAATGTACTTGTCACGACATCTCTCCAGCAGCTGTCCCTCTGAACATTGGGAAGAGTCCTTTTCCTCCTCCCCAAATAACAAAAATAATGTTGTGCCTTCAAATCATTTTCAGTTTATGGCAACCCAAAGGCAACTTTATCATAGGAGGGTTTTTTTTTTGGCAAGATTTGTTCAGATGGGGGTTGCAATTGCCTTCCTTGTAGGCTCATGAGTATGACATGCCCAAGGTCACCCACTGCATTTCTATGGTCAAGTGTAGATTTGAACCCTGATCTCCTGGAATACTAGCCCAACATATAAAATGCTATACCATGTTGGCTCTTTCAAGTGTAATGGTATTGTTTGCTGTCTAGTCATTTCCAACTTATGGCAACCTTAAGGTGAAGCTATCACAGGGTTTTCTTGGCAAGTTTTTTTCAAAGAGGGTTTGCCATTGTCAGAACTTCAAAAAGTGACTTTTTGGATGATATCTCCTATAACCTTCCAGCCAGCATGGCCAATTTTTCAAGGTCTTAAATCAGGGGTGGTGAAGGTTAAGCTTTCAGGCTGCATGATGTCCCAAAGTCCCTTTTGGGGGCTATTTTCTCCCTGACTACCCCCCTCCCAAATGGTTAGATAAAAATGGGAAATGAAATCAGAAGTGACATTATACCATCTCCAGTTTGGATGTGGCGGCACAATGCAGCCTGCTGGGCCTATCAAGGAGGCTGGTATAATAAAAATGGGCCCCTTCATATTCTTCTTTCAGAATATTTTTTTCTGAAAGAATAGTTCTGCTATGTAGCCCTTTGGGTATGGGATAAGGCACCAAGCTTAATTTGAATTTGAATTTTTCCCTGTCATTATTAAATATTCACCCTTCTCACTGCCCATTTCCAACATGAGAATGAAAAGTGTTCTCTCACTCCTCACTATGCCCACAGCCTTAAGATTCATGCTATATATGGTTTAATTATATTTCTAATATGTTCTTAACTCTCTTTTTTTGCAAATCCCTTTAACTGTATTTGTTTCAACTTTTGTGAGATGCCTTGGATACCAATATCAGGAAAAAGGAAGAATATAAATAATTCAGCCATGACTATGGTGGTGCTGGTGGTGGTGGTTGGAATCCTGGATGGCATTTAGACGTGTAACCTGGAGTTGCACACTCATGATTCCAACTCTATGATTCTATGACTGTTAACATATTTATAGTTCATAGTTTAGGGGCTATGTAGGGAACATGCTGCCCATAATTTCCATTTATTGGGAAGCAGTAAATGCAATCAATAAGAGCCTGTTCCCCTGTTGATCAGGAAGCACCCGGCTGCCATTCGCATGGACCCCTCATGTATGCAATCTCCTGCGTAAGGGGAAATTATGACAGAGACAATGTTTCTGCTTGTAGCAATAGTGATTCTTCATGGAAAAGGGTAGAAATGGCAGCCAGTGGTTTCCTGAGTAATGTGAATGGATGCCTCATACTGGCTGCTTCCCAGTATGTTGGGACTGGTAGTGGGGGGGGGGGAGTAGGATCGAAACAGAATTCATTGTGTAGCATTATAACTTCCATGCTAATATATATATAAAGACCATACTGGATTACAAGACTAATGATAACAATAATAGAGATAAGAGATGCACAGGGAATACATCTGGGGTGGAAAAGTATAATGCAGAGCTGGAAGTTCTCAGAATGCTGGACAGAGGACTTTCTTGAGATTGCTAGGAGGGAGAAAACTACATTCAGTAGGAAGGAAATATTTAAATATCTACTTCACTTTCCAGGAGCAGGTCAAGGTTAACTAGAACAATTTGATATTCTTAGTATTGTTCAGTTAATGTGACCTCCCTGCCTCTTCCCTGCATCTCACGGCAGTCATGTACATGTGCATGTGAATGTAAGTGGATGAGTTTTAAAAATACGGATTTAATAATATAGGCCCCATACAGACAGGCCAGAATAAAGCTGCTTCGGGTCAGTTTGGAGGTATGCTGTTTAAATGATACATGCATCCTAAGAGTCTGGAAGCCACACCAATGCCACGCATTGGTGTGGCTTCCGGACTATTAGAATGCATGCATCATTTAAACAGCATACCTCCAAACTGACCCAAAGCAGCTTTATTTTGGCCTGCCTGTATGGGCTCATAGATTATTTTAATTGCATTTTAAAATTACTGTTGCATTTGTAAAAAAAAAATGTTTTAATGTTTGTTTTAATATTTTGTAAGCTGCCTTGTGTCTTAGGTTTGATAAAAGACAGGATATAAATGGAGGAGGTGGGGAAAGATTTTGCAAGGGAGCATGAGGGATTGAGAAGGGTTAGTCTGTCCTGAAGATCAAGCCCTCTGTATTGGAGGGGTGGAAATCAAGCAGAATGCTGACTGCCTGAGCTCCTGTGGGATGTCCCTTTGCAGCTCTTAATACCCCCAGGATCCCTGTTGGAACTCCTCAGACTCCCACATTTTTTCAACAGTCAAAACTATGTTCTTCAGCTGAAAAACACCCATGAGGGGTGGCATGGGGGAGGCCCATTCACTCCCATGCGGAAACAAACTAAAATAGTATAAATACTAGTCTGGAAGCATCTGGAAGTGACTTCAAAGTGCCTGGAATGTCATATCTTGTTTCTACTGGAAGTGATGATACAGTCTGTAGAGGGTCTGGTGCATGCTCACCCCTACCTTATTGTATTAAAAAGTGACAAAAATCTTTTTTTAAAAAAAAGAGTGCAAGTCAGAGCAAGATTTAAAAAAAAAACCTTGTCTAGTTCAGAACAGCAGCTCAAAACTGTACAAGAACAGAGCAAACATTTACACTGGTAACATCATTTTTGCTTGTTCCTGGAAGTGAAAAGATTAGATTACAGCAAGCCAGTGGAAAAGCCTTTGTTAAGCAAATACTGATGATGTGTGATAAGCACTGGGATTGTGGGAGTTGCAGTCCAAAAATGTAATTTTTCCAGGCTTTGCATCTGATCCACTGCAGGGCTAATTTCAAAACAACTCCCATAGAAGGCTCTTCCAGACTGATCTAAAGAAGCTTGAACTTTCTCAGTATAGCTTCTTGGGTTTTGCCAGGTTTTGCCAGTAGTTATTCTTTCCAAATTTACTCATTCTGTATCAGAATATCCTGTTTTGAATGTACTGTAATGATTTCTTGAATTTCTGAAGCTGCCTCTGCACCCCCCCCCCCAAAAAAAAAACCCCAGAGGCATGGTTTGCTGAGGTTGGGGTGTGGTCCTAGGGTTTAAATGGCATATTTTCTGTCTCAGAATCCCCCCCACCACCACCTTAGAGTTATAGTGTTATAATGTAAATATGCCATTTCATTAATGGAATATAGTGCTATAAAGAAGAAGAAGAAAAGAAAAATGGCAACCCATCAATGTCCTAGCAAACAAATAAGTCAACAGGTGCAAAATGTCGCTGCTGGGGCTTTGTGAGATTACCTGTCACAGGTGGGTTTGGAGATATATTAACCAGTCCTGAAAGACTTTGTTCCCATCTTGGGGGTGCTTCTGGATCTGTTGGTCCAAATGGAAGTTCATATAGCTGCAATGGCCAAGAATGCTTATTATCAGTTTTGGCTGTGCACCTCTTCCTAGAGTGGGAGGACCTAAAGATGATAATGCACACAATGGTAGCCCCAAGGCTGGGCTTTTGCAATGGACTGTACATTGGGCTGTCTTTGTACTAAGTTCAGAAACTTCCGTTAGTTCAATGCACGGCAGCCAGATAGGTTACTGGGATATCCAGGAGTGATTATATCACACAAAATTAATATCACTATACTAGCTACCAATTAGTTTCCAGGCAAGGTACAAAGTGTTGGTTATTACCTTTAAAGCCCTACATGGTTTGGGTCCAGATTACCTACAGAATCGCTTCTCCCATATAATCTGCCCCACATGTTCAGGTCCTCTGGTGGTCATTTACTCCAGTCAGCTCAGTTGGCAACTGTCTGTCAGAGGACCTTTTCTTCCATCACTCCTAGATTATGGAATGACATATCAGAAGTGATTCGGCAACTGAATACGCTGTCTGAATTTAAAACAGCATTAAAGACCAGTCTTTTCCAGTAACTGATGAATTTGAAAATGTTCATTGTTTTAATATGTGTGGATCTTATTTGTTCTTTTCAATTTATGTTTGTTTTTAACTGATGTTGTGTCTTTGGCGCTTATCACACATGCATTTTCAGTCCGATCTGGGAATTCAGTGTGCAATAAAACCTGTTTTCCCCTATTCCAGCCCAATCCCGTCCTGTGCCCGGAATGGGCTGAAAAGTGAATGTGATAAACTTATTTAATTGATGGTGTGTATTTATAGGTCTGTTGTTGTTCCCCACCTCAATTCATGGAAAAATAAATAAAGTAATAATTCCATTTGGGTTTTATTTTGATGCATAGAAGTAAGACAAAAATATGGCTGTTATGCTATATAGTGATCTGTGTTGTGAAACTTTATGCATATTTAATTACTTAGCTGAGGCTGTAAGAAGCCCTCCTAGTGAATTGAAAAGATGTGTATCAGGGCACTGACAAGAGTGTCCTGATAAACATTGGGTCTACCGATGTGCAACAGCAGTCCATTGCTTTTGTCTGGATGGGCATTACAAGTATCCAATAAGTCACTTCACTGGCTCCCCTTATGTAGTAATATCACTGAAGCCCCTTGCTGAATACTGACATTGCAAAACAGCTCAGTTCTATTTCTTGCAGATGTAAGTTCACTTATGTATTGTAGATAAGTCCCATACTGGATTGCAGCCATGATTTGCTAGTATACTAAAGGTAGAGGAGGTCTCTAGTGTGAAAAAACAACATTTTGTACTGGTACTATCTGGATTTCTTCTTCTTCTTTTTCTTCTTCTTCTTGGCCTGAAAAGATTGGCTTGAAATAAGCATCAAAATGTAATCACAGGGGGTCACACTTATAGCAAAAATCAGACAAGCTTGGTATACTGAAAAGAGCAGCTGCCATGGGAATATGCTGTTATTGCAGCCTGGGCTCACAGTAGGCTCTCTGTAAAACCTTAATAGACAATTTGAATTAAAAACTGTTGCAGCTGAGAATTTGTCTTCTTTTTTTCTTTTGCAATGAACAAGCACAGGTTGTATCTCTTAAATCAGGAGTGGGCAAAGTGTGTCTGGACAGGGGCATGTGCAGATTCCCAAGGCCATTTCTTCAGCTACCTGTCTCCCCCCCCCCCCCCCACACACACACACAAATATGATTTTATTAGAAGCTGACATGAGATCCTGTGATATAGGATGGGACATATATACACACATAAAATGAATCAATTAGTCGATCAACCAACCAAACAATGTCTTTCAAAGGAGAAGGAAATGGTTGGCAGTCTATGTGGCTCACAATAGGTCCCAGGAGCTTAAAACTTGATCTTTAGACCACTGTTACTCACCCTGTCTAAAATCAAGCTTGAACTGTAGCCATGTCAAAAGTGTGTTACAGACCGCTTAAAAGCGGCGGTCTGCTGGCGCTGCTGGTTGCTCCGCGAGGGAGCCGTAGCAGCCAAACTGCGCGGCTCCTGCGTGGAGCAAAAAAGAACCCCCAAAATGGCGCTTCTTCCCGCAGTGCAGTTATGATGCCGTGAGGCGCCAATGGTGCACTCGCGATGTCATAAGCACCGCGTAACGTGCGGACGCTATGCATCCAACACGTAATAATGGCGGCACCTGTGTGTATAGGGCGCCGCCATTATTACGCCCCCGTCACGTGCTAGAGGTGAGGCCGGTGTGGACGCTAGGTCCCCGGCCAACCCCTAGCACATGATGGGGGCGCCTCAAGAGCCCGTATGTAACGGGCCAAAGAGGACTAAATACTAGCTATTGATATTAAATATAAAAAAGGAGTAAATTTACTCATTCTCTTCTCTGATTCACATCTTAATATCTGGAGCCCATTAAGATAGTGGTGTGGAACTTTTATTTAAAAAACAACAACAGTAGCACTCACTGTTATTTAACAATATTTTCAGCCAGAAAATCACAACTGGACATTCACAAGCACAAATACTGATTGATTGATTTAAAAATCTAAGTTGCTTGTGTAAATAACTCTTTGGTGCCTGCTGTTTTAGAAATGGTAGGTGGCACCATTTCCCTTGCACACTGTGGCTCAAAGGCCAGCTTTAACATAATCCTGGGGGTGGGGTTCTACAGCAAGTATCATATAGTATTAAGCTACCTCTCTTGCTTAACGCTCATTACAATATTAGTACTATCCTTATGAGCAATGTATTGAGTGTCTCAATGAATCACAGCAGGAACACTTAATCTTACAAAGATCTTGACACAAGTGCACATCTTCCTGATTCCACTTCACTAACTTTTTGATTCAAATGGAGTTATGGGGAAGAAAGCATTCATCCTAGCTAGTTATGAGCTGATTCAGTGTGTCTTGCAGGATTCCTTGCAGCTGTGATGAGAAAGTCACTAACTGCAACCAAAAAGAAAGAGAAGCTTTAATGGATGACAGATGAAACTCTTCAAACAGTTGAGATGAGAAGCAAAGGTAAAAGGTGGCAGAAATAGGGTCAGAACACAGAATGCAACTGAACTACTAAGGTGCATCATAAGGTGAAGTTATCATTGGGCTTTCTTGGCAAGGTTTGTATATTGAGCACTTGCCATTCCCTTCCTCTGAATTTGAGAGAGTATGACTTGCGCACAGTGTCACAGTGGTTTTCCATTACTGGGCAAGGATCTGAACTCTGGTCTCTCAAAGTCTTAGCCCAACACTTAAATCACTACACCATGCTGATTCTCAAAAGGTCAAACACAACATCATGAATTTGCTTGAAAAATAGTCTGGCAACCAGTGCAGAGCATTAGAGGTCAGTCTCTCTCTCTCTCTCTCTCTCTCTCTCTTTCTCACACACTCACACACACACACACACACCAGTGGCTAGCACCTAACAGCAGTTGTACTTGCTGTTTGTTGAACCAGGTGAATTTCTCAAACAGTCTTCAAGTCTCCCATTGTAAAGTAAATTACTTTAGTCCAGGAAACCTTGGGCAAGGTTTGGCCCAATTTCAAATGTGGCCCCTTAGGGCTGTTTCGTTGGCCCTCAAAACATTTAGATTCCTTAGACTACTATTCTCTCTCCCCAGCTTCCTAGAAGCCTCCAAGTGTAACAATTCACTTTTAAATTAGTTTGTAGTCCTCCTGCCCACTCACTATATGTTTGACATTTAAAAAACACACCTGCTTTTCAAAACCAGATGTAGACTTCTGTCTACTTTGGGTGAAATTTTTTGGCACTCTGTGCAGCCCTGGAGAGCCTCACAGATATACAATTGCATTTGCCAGAGTTTCCCAATGTTGTTGTAGACAAATTAAGAGGCTACCATAGCATGTGTGATAATGATTATCATTGTTTTAAAATATTACTTAACATAGAAGCTTGAGTCCTACAAACCAGTCCAGCTAAAGTTAGACCATGGGCTCTAGTGGAATTTTGATAACTATTGATTCACTAGTCAAGAAGTGATTCAATAGCTCTACTCCGGTGGGACTACTATTGGAATACAGACTAAAATCTGATAAACTTTTCCTTTACCCCTGCAAATCCCTTCCAGCACAGCAGTGTACAGAATAGACTAACTCAAGTTTTCCCTCTACAGGAAAGCGAACTATTGATCTATGTTCTTTTAACTTATGAACAACCTGCACTAGATCCCAGAAGATGTGTTCTCTGATATATATTTTTCAGCATTCACACTGAAATAATAAATACAGCAGCTAGAGGAGCATGATCTAGAGTTCAAGGGTAGAAAATATGCTCTTTGTGAAGAATGTCCCAAATTCAAATTCTGTATAAATTGAAGCCTCACTTCCCAAGGGATGCTCCAGGCATCCTTCTCAATTTCCATGAATCTGACATTTTCCCTATGTGTCTATGTGACTTATGACATTATCACATGACCCTCCTTTCCCACAGCAATTGCCTCTGCAGGAACATAGTTCTTTGAAAGTATTTGTTATCATACCTCTCTTCTTTCACATGACTGCACTGTTTGGAAAACACTCACTTCCGGTTATGATAAGCCTTTCACCTCAGTTCTGGCACGACGGCCCTGAGTTGCCATGAGAGCCCTGATTTTCCCCCTCTCCCCTTTGCTATTTCAAAGCAAGCTAACTCTGTGCCTGTCAGCTTATGTTTTAAAATTTTTTTGCTGTGTTTGTGTAATTATGGCAAAAAAACAATTTAAAATGATTAAAATTAATTTTAATTTCATTTAATTTCATCATTTTGCCATAGATATATAAACACAGCAAAGTTAAAACCCAACAGACATGGAGTTAGTCTGCTTTGGAACAGTGTGTGGGAAAGGGAGAGTGGAGGAAAATCAGGTCTTGGCTTGCCTCATGACTGCTGCAATGCCGGAAAAAGAACTGAAGAGACCTTTTTTGCATGATAGCTGTGCTATAATAGCAAGATTGAGAGCTCATTGACAGGTTTTGCTCATCAGTGAAAAGGTGCACTACTCTAACAGGGAGACAGCAGGATGGATGTCTGAAAAGAACTGTTCAAAGATGCTTTTATCCTGTTAAAATTCCAGCTAAATCTGTTTGCCCTTCTTACTTTTTCAGCACAGTTAAGATGTCCAGTTAATCACTGTCGCATTGCAAAACATGTTCTGCAATACCACTCCCAACATGCAGAAAAGCACCTTCAAGAAGTCTGTGGTATAGAGTTGGGCAAAGGTGGGATGTAAAAGTCAGAGCTGGCAGACCTCCTGTTCCTCATATGATCATTATCACTCCATTCAGAGGGTTAATATTCAAACAGGTATTTTTCTCAATCATTCAACAGCTTCCCTTTCTAAACTAATCCTTCATTTCTATGCTTTATTTCTCTAGCAATGGAGGAGGTGCTACTGTATTCAAAGCTTATCTTTCAATTCCAGCAGGATGAACATGCTAAAACATTCCCCTTGCAGGAGTTAAAGATGGGAGGGGAAAGGTACTAGTCCTCTTTCTTTGATCTGCTGAGGCAATAGCCAAGAGATGGCATTAAAATGGTAGCAACATTTAGCAGGTGGCAGTATTTAACAGGAGCTGACTTTGGGGTAGAAAAAGGAGGAGGAGGGAATCAAAAAAAGAATCTCTGCAGAAAACATTCTGCATTTTGTGATCTTGTATCTGAAGATAACCTTGCTGCCTGACGACTTCATAGACGTAACCATTGTTTGATGCAGCTACACCTCTGCTTCCCTGCCAATCAAACTGTAGGATGCTTTTTGCCAAGATGACAGATTTTTCTTAAGCCTTTGCAGGAGACTGCCAATAAAGTTGCCCCCTCCATTCCCTCTGTTGTATTCCTATTATTTAATTATTTTGTTCATCAAAGAGCAAGCAAAAAGGGGCTGGTAGCAAAGTGAAGTGACTTGGAACATGCAGGGCTTATGTTCACTTTGTATTAATCCAGCAATCAATCACACCTTAGGAAATTAAATTTTCTGCCCTGTTATTCACCATCTACTATTCTTTTACCCACAGTGAGGTAAGGATACACTTAGACTCTACACAAAGATTACTTTGCCCACAGAGCTTATAAAATTACTGTTCAAAGTAATTAGTCACAGTTAACATTCCTATGTAGAAAATGTAGTCGCTGTTATAGTTGTATACATTTATAAAATAACTATTTACCTTCCTGTTTCTCAAAAGTAACTAAAACAGTTATCTCTTGTTACTTAAAAAGTGGATGCTGAACTATAAGGCACAGCAAAGGTCAGCACTTGAACCATGGGATAGTCTTTCTCCCACATTTAGAGAGCCTATGTAGTTATAACTAAGTAATGAAAATGTTCATTGCAAAAGATGTGAGATTATCTCTCATTAGGTTACAGTGGTAATGTAACCTAGTTATGCCCTTGTTACTACTTACACCTTTCTTATTTGTTATGCATCTTCTTCAACCTTGGAAACTACAGTAGCCCCTCCCAATTCACAGGGGATCTGTTCCAGACCTTCCTGCAAAAATGGTGACTCCCAAATATTCAAGTCCCATTGAAAATAATGGTTTGCGTGCCCAAGGCATGCACACGGTCGTCATTTTGTCTCTCCCCGCTTGTCCCTCCCACAAAGTGTGAGACCACAGATTCCAAGTCCGCAAAAAGAGAGGGACAAGTGTAATTTTAAATAACTCCCTATTATGTACAATGTTTGCCAAAGTGATTCCAAAACTGAGTGCCTAAACAGATTAAATATGTCCCAGAAAGTACAATCACAAAGATTAATATTTCGATCACTGTATGCCGGTTAGAATTAAAAGAAGCTTCATGTGGCACTGAGGGCATTTTTAATCTACCATTATCTGGACAATGAAATCACACTAAGAAGTTTATCGCACTGGGGATAAAACGTTCCCTGATGCGTTACAATGAGCATGAGCGCGGGTGCGCGCAGAGCATGATGGGAACCCGATGGGGCCCAGAACGTGACTTTACCACACAGGAAACGCCGTCACCACCCCCGAGCATTCCCATCGCGTTCCCATCAGGCTCCAGAGGGCGCCATTTCTGGGAACGCTTAGTTCCCAGAAATGGTGCCCTCTGGAACCCGATGGGAACGTGATGGGAATGCTCGGCGGCGGTGTTCCCTGTGCGGTAAAGTCACGTTCTGGGCCCATCGGGTTCCCATCACGCTCCATGCGCGCTCATGCTCATTGTAACGCATCGGGGAACGTTTTATCCCTGGTGCGATAAACTGATAGTGAGCACATTTACACTTTGATTCCACTAATGTGCCCTAAAGTATTGTCAATAGGCACATAGGAACACTAAAAGCATCAGTAATGCCCTGAAAGCACCAACTAGGGAGATGAACATATCCCAAAATAGTTCCATCCTCTTGGGTAGCTCCTTTAAAGCTCAAACTACAACTTGAAATGGACTCACCAGTCCACTGATATTGGAGCCACTGTTGCCTGGAAACATGAATTCCCCCCTGCAATTTTGATGGAAAGTGGAGTCAATATTTAGCTGAGATATATAGTTCATTACTACTGATGAAGATATATTTAAATGGCTTCAAAAAAACTCCACAGGTAGTCGTTTTCCTGCTACCATTGCTATTCATTTCCTTTCCAGTTCATTGCTACCCATTTACTTTCAACAGTTTCTACAAACAGTATGCTGTGTTACTGCAGCCACTAAGGGGTGGACTGTTATCTAGGATCTGTGGAAATAAAGCCTGGAATCAGAGTTGTGAAGATCAAAAAGAGCACAATTCTACTTTTTGTGGAAACATTTGCCATCTTCTGCTAATGGAAACCTCTTTACAGCAGCAGAGGTTGTTAGCACCCCAGGAAGTAAATGGACATAGTTTTTTGTGGGTTTTTCGGGCTATGTGACCATGTTCTAGAAGAGTTTATTCCTGATGTTTCCTGGCATTCTCTGAAGATGCCAGCCACAGATGCCGGTGAAACGTCAGGAATAAACTCTTCTAGAACATGGCCACATAGCCCGAAAAACCCACAAAAAACTATGGATGCCAGCCATGAAAGCCTTCGACTTCATATTAAATGGACCTAATTTGGGATAAAACAGTAGCAGTCTAAGCATTTGGATTGTGTATTTAATGTTTTACAGAATTACTGCAATGTGATCATTGTATATAAACAGTTCATTATTGTATACATGTTAGAGTGGTGATTTCAGTCTCTTATATATTTATTTTTAGATGTATCACAGTTCAGTGCCTTGCCAGTTTCTCCCTGCTGTTTTTTCAATGTTGTTTGTGAAACCTTCCTGTTGTGTTTGTTCAGTTCTTAGAGTCACTTAAAAAACAGAAGAATCATTTTAAAAACAACCATTGAAAACATCACATAAAACAATATAAAATTATTTAAAAGACATGCAAAGTTTTAAAAGATAAATGATCCCAATAAAAAAGCCTCCCTGCTTATAAATTAAAAGCCTGCTTTAACAAAAAGGTCTTTAGCTGTTGGCAAAAGAAAAGCAAGAAGAGAGCTAGCCTAACCTCCTGTAGAACATAAGCAAAGCCATGCTGGATAAAATGAAAACCCATTGCGTTCAGTCACATAGTGGCCAGATAGTGGGCAAATAGTTGCATACAGCAGTGCTATACTCAAAGTGGTGGTATCTGGAATGGTGCTGGTCTGTAATCCCATTGGTTGTCTCTTTCAAGTTTCCCAGAAAGAAAGAAACTGTACCAAATAAACACAAGTTTAATGCCAGTCCCTGGAACATTGGGATTTTTAATTTTTTTATTTTATCAGATAGCCTGAGAAGTACTGGCCAAAAGAAGGTCATGTGTGAAACGGCATCCTCACTTTGCTTTCCACCAATAACATGAAGAGACACATAATAATAATATAATAATAAATTTTTATTTATATACCGTCCTGTGGCGACCAATCCGGGCGGTTTACAGGATTAAAATAACATACAGCATAAAAACAATATATTTCCCTCCCCCCTTAAAAAGTTATTAAACAACTTATCTAATTTAAAACCACAATAACTAGTTAAAATAATAGAATTTAAACAAAATAATACCAACCAATGAACCACTGCAACTTCAGTTCTAAGGAAAAAGGGGCTTTGGAGACATTACTGAGAAGGGGGAAATCCTGAGATCCTGAGGCCGGGATATTTCAGTCTGGGAAGGCCTGCCTGAAGAGATCCGTCTTGACAGCCTTTTTGAAGCTGTCCAAAGATGTTAATTGACGGATCTCGTCCGGCAGGTCGTTCCAGAGCCTAGGGGCGACAACAGAGAAAGCCCTCTGGGAGGTCGCCGCAAGCCTCGATTTTTGAGGCTGCAACAAGTTCCTCCCAGAGGACCGGAGAGCGCGGGGAGGATTGTATGGGAAGAGGCGGTCTCTGAGAAAGAGGTTTCCTGGTGAGTAGCTGTCACTGGCAGTACAGTACTCTCCTCCATGAATCTGCCCAAACCACTTTTCAAGCTTTCAAAGTTGACAGCCAAAAGAGGCTAGGCAGGGCAGTTTATGGGAGCGGATGGAGTAAACTGGCATGCTTTTCATTATATATAAAATGTGCATCTGGTTCAATTCTACTGTTATATTATTTTAATCAACTGTAGCTGAATAAAAGACATGAATTGGTATCTAAAATTTGAATTTGTCACTACGAATGTTAATCACAGGCTACTGAGGATCAAAGGAGCCTACCTATATTGCAAAAGCATAGAGTTCACTGCATCTGGAATTGGCTTCCAGTGCCCAAAGCAGCTGGAATGGTGGTGTAGAGAGCATCTGCTCACCTTTTCACTTCTCGTCATTGGCTAAAAATGGCCCTTTCTCCAGCTGTTTTCTCCAGACAGTGGAAAACAGACCTTGGAAAAATCACAATTTTGGATTGCAATTCTCAGTTCCCCAGTCAGCATGGCCCACGTTGGCAAGAGATAATAGGAGTTGCAATGGGAGTTGTATTCCCTCTCATACATGACCTCAAAGGGCACCCCTCTGAGAACTGAGGGCTAAAAATGTCATATTTCTTTTCCCCACAGGTTTTACAGAGGCCCAGGAGGGTCTGTCATTTGAAACAGAAAATGTTAAGGATGAAAAGTTAGAAAACAAACCTTTTAGGAGATTGTTCACACATCTCTTGCATACTATTTAGCTCAGCACTAAATAGACTTTGGCTGCATCCCCACAGCAGAAATTAATAATTCTGCAGTGGGGATGCAGTTTGGATTAATAATTCATTCTCAAAAGCATTTTATAAAATAAATATAGGCACAAACTTTAAAAGGAGGGGATTTTTTTTTAAAGGGAGAAGATGCTAAAGCAAAGGAGAAAAAATAAGAATCTTCAAGAGGATCTCAAAATAGATTGAGAAGTGATTAGATACAAGACAGCAATTCCAGGGAGTGGAAAAGGCAATATCTCTGATTGAGAGTCTAGCTGGGATTACCTAACACAGATTAGATATGAAGACAGCCAAGCTAAAGCTCCATTGACTCTCAGAGTCAAATGAAATAATAAAGAAGCACATTTGAAACAGTTGGAAAATACCTGTTTGAGTACTGCCTTATGATTTTATCAAGAGCTTGAAAACAAGTTCATTTTCAAAGGGAAAATATGTATATTTGTAAATTTAAAGTAAGGGTGGGCAAGTTCCCTGCTTAGTCTAACTCTAGATGGCTGTTGGCCTGATTTCAAAAGTCCTCTGGAAGAGATCTGATCTTTAGTAAAAATGAACTATTCTCCCGCTAGCAGCTCTATCTTTCTTTGATAAGAAAGAATAAGAGGGGGAGTGTTGAGAGAGAAATAGAAGAGGAGGCAGAATTAGGCCTATTCATGCTACATAACTATAGCACTTCCATTTTAATTATTGCAGTATATGGTATTATATAATTATTATGTGAGTGTGGTTATATATTATGTTATATTATTATTATATAATAGTATTATATTATATTATATTATATTATATTATAGAAAAAGCATTATACAAAACATTATAATATATTATATATTATTTTAATTATATAATATATTATAATGTTTTGTATAATGCTTTTTCTATAGTTATATAATTATTATATGAGTTATCTTAGCGGTTTTATAGTACTGTATTTTAACTGTTGTATTTTTAATTGTGTTTTGTATTTTAGCATGTTGGACCCCACCTTGAGCTTTGAGGACAGGCAGGAAATAAATACTATTATTATTATTACCCTTGTTTCTGTCCTATGGAATCCTGGGATTTGTAATTTAGGGGTGGACATATAGAATTCTCTGTCAAAGAGAGTTCTAGAGCCTCTGACCAAATTACAGATATATAGGGTATAGCCAGAGCAGGAATCATTGTGTTAACTGTGTAGTGTGAAAGGGTCCTGAGAGAAAGTGGGTGGGAGAAAGAGAAAAGTTCCACCACTCTCACAGATATGAACATTGGAACATGGGAGAGGGCCTTCTTGGTGGCTGCTCCCAGGCTCTGGAACTCCCTTTCTAGAAAGGCTAGTTTGGCATCCTTCTGTAAATTGATAAGAGATTTTCTTGCTTCTCATGGGACAAGGACCTTTAACAAGCTGCCTTATCGTCCATGTTTGTCTCTCTCCCCCCCCCTCCATTTTAATGGTCATACAGTACTTTTAATTGCTTTCAAATGTACAGTTGTCCCTCCATATTCGCTAGAGTTAGGAGAACAAGACCCCTGTGAATATGGAAAAACTACAAATAACAAAAACACTGTTTTCACCTGAGAGGACACCTCTCTAGGAATCTCTAGGTCCTCCAGTGCAATTCTGTGGTCAATGTCCAACATACACTGACCACAGAATGGCACTGGAGTAGCTACAAATGGTCTTTCAGTGCAACTTTTAAAGTTGACCACAGAGTTGCACTGGAGGACCTAGACAGTCCTAAAGAGAACATATTAATGAAATCCGTGAATAATCAAAGCCGCAAATATCAAAGCCGCAAATATGGAGGGATGAATTTATTACCAGTTTAAATATACAGTGGGCCCTCAGTATCCGGGGGGGGGCATTCTGGACCCCCCCACACAGATACCAAAAACTGTGGATGCTCAAGTCTCATTGTCCTCAATGGTGGTGTGGCCACGCCACCATTGGGGACAATGGGACTTCACTTGATGCATCCTCCCTCCCTCCCTCTCTGTTTTCAGATGAGTTGGTTGACAGGGACCTCCACCACTGCTTCCTCCCATCCCTTCTTTCTCCTGTTCCTCCACGGCTTCCTCCAACCCAGTGGGGATCCTGCACTGGTGTGGGGGATGGCACTTCCGGTGGGACTTCCAGGGTCAGGACAACAACAGTGTGGGCAGTGAAACAGGCAAATGGGCAGTGAAATGGCTGCGCAAGCCAAGGGCCGTGCCAAACGAGCTGGGAAAGTGTCATGGCCAGCCAAGAACAGCTCTCGGAGGAGGAAGATGAAGAAGGGCTTCCCCCAGAGCAAGAGCTAATTGAGGCTACACCAGGTGCTCATTCTGCTCTGCCAGGTCCCAGCTGTGATCTCCCAGCCTCAGAGGAGGAGGCCCAACCAGGTCCTAGTGTTAGTGAGCTGCCTCCTGTGGTGCAACAGCCTAGTGGTGACTCTGGGGAGGAAGCTTGCCTGGAGGTGCCTACTTACAAACAGCGAAGGGCTGAGAGTGCTTGCAGGCGCAGGTCTAGGAGGATTGCAGAGAGGCAATCAGCAAACCAGCTGCAGGTGGCACAGGGAATAGTTTCCCTTATTTAAACTGTAGAAAGGCCTCAACTCAGTGCCAGAGTTTATTGCATGATCCCTTGATGTGATTGCTGCTGGCACGGGCTCCTTGTATCTTGACTCCTTGTTGCTTTGACCTCAGACTGGACCCTTGTTATCTTCTGGCTGGTTTGACCTTGGACTGATTTGACTACTCTGACTCCCGGTATCCTGACTTTGGCTTGGCTTCTCGGACTGCTCTCACGTTTACTCCTTGCAAGGTCTGTGTTCTGCTTCCACTTGCTGGGCTAAGCCATTCTTATTGGTCTGTGTCTGTGTGTGCTGGCTGCAGTCCAGGACAGAAAGCACCTGCATGGGCTAGGGAAATGGCTGCATGGGCAGGGATAGCGCCACACAGGCTGAAGAAATTGTTACTCACTGCCCAGAGCCCCCCAAAGCCCAGAGATCCTCCCAAGGACCAGAGTGGCCCCAAGGAGCACCGGAGAGGGGCATGCATCCCCTAGAGACACCACGGCTCCCACATCTTCCCACATCCTTCACCCTCTTCTTCCTTCCTCCTCCTCTAACTTTTTCTTTTATCTTTCTGCCTTCTTCGCCATTTTCTCCTTCCTCCTCCTCCTCTGTGGCTTCTTCCTTCCACCTCCTCCCATTTTTCCTCTGCCACCCCATCCCCATGGGTTTTCTGTCCATGGATGCTTAAATCTGTGGATGGCAAGTCCACAGACATGGAGGGCCCACTGTACTTTCACTTTCTATGATTCATCTGTTGTATCTTTGATTTTTAGCTGTATCTTCTTTAACTTTCGTAAGTAACCTTGAGCTTCAGGGCTGGAGAAAATCAAATCCTGTCTTATCTTGGAAGCCAAAAAGAGGCTGTCAATGTTGGTCAGCTTTCAGAATAAAATAAAAATGACTGTTTTCCAATAGTCATTTTGCACAGAGCCTATATATTTCAGAGTGAAATAACTGAGGGGTTGTTGTGGTCTTATATCTATGACAGATATCTGAAGGATAGAGAAATATATAGTTTTGATGCTGATCTGTTGCTGTGCATTTTCATTGCTCCAAGGATGCAATTTTGGACATAGTGCTCCTTTCCTTGATTTGGTTATGCTGAAGGGTAAGATTGTAATTTTATAAATAAATACATTAATTAATAAAAATTACCCATATTCTCCTTTGCAAACATTCATGCTCAATTACATTTTATTCTCAGGCTCCGTTGGCTCTGATTATAGTCTCTGCCACACTTAGTTACACATGGTTCTAATAATTCTCAGGGCCGGAAAAGCAGCAGATTAACACTCATATGTAATCATACCAAATCATACTAATAGAAACCAACTAACATTCTTTTCTTCTGCATGTGTAAGCAGAACAGAAATCAGAATCTGCCTGTAAGATTTGTCTGTAAGAGCCCACCGCTTTTCCATGGTGGTGGAACTATATGCTCCGGTGAGGCAAAAGGCTACATTAACTCTACACAAGGTAGTGTCTCCCATATCAGGTAAACTTACTGTGGAGCCAGACTAAATATACTAAACAGCTATTTGGCAGCAGTAGTGGTGACACTGGCAGAGGATATCTCAAGAGACAACATCAGTGAAACCATAAGGAGCTAAAGGAGCAATCCATCCTAATCCTAAACCTAAGGCTGCGTATAAATACACTAGTGCAGGTGTGTATAACATAAGGACGGAGCTGGAGTACCCAAGCAGTCAGGGCAGCATAAGGAACCAGTACTATGCAGAAGGCAGCAAAGGTAAAAGTCTTGAAGACTTTTACCTTGAAAACTCTATGATAAAATAATCCAAAATGATTTTGGAGGCCTCTCAAAGGGGCCCAGAACAAACGCTCAAGACAAAGCAGCTGGAACCTGTATTTTCCGGAAGCAATAGCTTTTACCTTTCTATATTGCTTATCAGTGAACATAGAACTTTCTAAGCAGTTTACAATCTATAAGCCAATAGCCCCCAGCAAATTGGGTACTCATTTTACCAGCCTACAAGAGGATGGAAGGCTGAGTCAACCTTGGAGCTCTGGGATCGAACTCACAACATTGTGACTGCAGTACCTGCATTTTACCACTGTGCCACCAGGATTCCTGGTGCAGATTGAACCCCCCACTGCCCACACCGGCTGCTCCCAATATGGCCGGAATGCATACAGCCTGAATGCATGGCGTGGCATCAAGCTGTGCTGCTAGGTAATATTTTTTGTCACCTCCACCATACATGTGCACTGTTGCACAAACATGCCACTGGCAACTGCCTGTTCCCTAAATGCCATCCCATTGGATGGCCACCCCTTTGATCAGCCACACAGTTGTACCTGCAATCCTCCACTTGTACAGGACATTGGAGTATTGGTGTGCCCAGGAAAACACTGGCAAAGCACAATTATGTTCCCTCTTTCATTGTTTGGTTTGTATGTTGTACTTATAGCCATTGGAGGTGTCACACTTTCACTTTTTTCCATTGCTGCTCTGACCACTTGGGAATGCCAGCTGTGCCTTTTTTAATGTCCACCTGCACCAGTGTGTTTATATTTAGCTTTAGGAGTAGAGTTAAGATGGATTGTTCCTTCAGAATCACTCTCATGTTGGGGTGTTTATATGCAGGGTCAAAGGTGCATATTTTCTGCCTTGAGTCAGATTATCGCAGCTTCATTTTGCTCCAGTTTTTAGTCCTGGAGCAAGGCTCCAATCTGGTTTCTGCCCACTTTCGAGGTATGTGTCACCTAAATGCCCAACCTTCAAAGTGGGTGAAAACCACTTTATTTGGCGTGTATGTTTCACCCCAAGCTTGCTGTAAATCAACTTGACAGCAAATAATAACAGCAACAAAAAATCTAGATAGATGTAGTTCCACTGGCTTCTTACACCTACATTATGTGTGTGTTCAAGTAATCTGTCGACTTATGGCAACATTGTGAATTTTATGTGGTTTTCTTAGGAAAGGAATATGCAGAGGTGGTTTTGCCAATTCCTTCCTCTGAAATATAACACTATATCACATCAAGGAGCAGCATTAGCTACAGTTTGCTGGCATGCATAGATCCAAACTTGCATAAATTTGTTATTAATTATCTTTGCTGAGGGGGTGACATACGTATCACAGCTGTATGTTGTTGTACCAGAACTGTGTAACCCTCCTTGCCTCCTCATCCACACCCTCCTTGCCTCCTCATCCGCCGGACCCTCACCACCTGCCAGCGTCGCGCTTTCTGTCGGGCGGCCTCCTCCCGGGGTGTCGGAGGTGCGCATCTGCGCACCGCCCCGGGAGTGCCGCCCACGGACTGAAGGGGCACCGCTGCGGGACTCTCTTTCTTGGCGTCCTGGCTCTGGCGTTTGGCAGCCAGTGAGTGGGGCCTTTAAGAGACAGCTGGAGGGAAGCCAGGGAGGAGCTCGCCTGTGAGAGAGGTGAGCATAAAGCCGCCTGTCGGACCTTCCTGACACACCCTCCTTGCCTCCTCATCCGCCGGACCCTCACCACCTGCCAGCGTCGCGCTTTCTGCCGGGCGGCCTCCTCCCGGGGTGTCGGAGGTGCGCATCTGTGCACCGCCCCGGGAGTGCCGCCCACGGACTGAAGGGGCACCGCTGCGAAACTGCGCAATTGCGCAGTTCTTATTGGGATAGGGAGGCTTTGGACTAGCCCGGGAGCAGAGGATGCCTGT
>NC_056524.1:24660363-24686501 GCF_019175285.1 Sceloporus undulatus
GGTGGCTAACCTCTGCTCCTCCAGTAGCCATAGAAGGGTGGGGGAGGATAGGGATGCGGGGGATGCCTGGGCCGGGGATAACATCACTGCGGGCGGAGCTCCAATTGAGGTTGTGTGGGGCAGGGGGAGATATGGCGGTGGGAGAAGGGACTTCCGTTCCAGGGGAAGGCGTGATCGATGCATCATATCTATCTCACCTTCCTGTCCCCCTCCCAACCTGAAGGACCTGAGGGTCACTCCAACCGTGCCACAAACCCTGTCGCTGCTCCTGTGCAATGCCAGGTCTATTAACAACAAGACCCACATCCTCCACGATATGGTGGAGGACAGTAAATGTGACCTGGCATGCATTACCGAGACCTGGCTTGGACCTGGAGGAGATGCTGTGTGGGCTCAGGCCCTGCCTGCTGGGTTCTCGGTGAAGGACCAGCGCAGGTTAGGTGGGCGGGGGGTGTGTGGCCTTGATACATAGGAACACCGTGTCCCTCACCAGGAACCACATCCGACAGACCTCCTATATCGAGTGTATTTACCTGACCCTAAAGGCTAGGGACAGTCTAGGGATTCTGTTAGTGTATCGGCCACCCCGTGCATTAGCCGACTCCCTTAACGAGCTGACACAGCTGGTCGCTGAGCTGATGTTGGAGACGCCCAGGCTTCTTGTCCTGGGCGACTTCAACATCTCCCTCACGGCCAGCCATGTTCCATCTGGTGCGGCTCGGGAATTCATGGAGACCATGGCGGCCATGGGCCTGTCCCAGCTGATACAGGGTCCTACGCATTGTGCGGGTAATACTCTCGATTTGGTCTTCTGTTCGGATGCGGAAAATCCATGGGTGGAAATAGCTAATGTTTCCCCCCTGCCATGGACGGATCATTTTCTGGTAGAGGTGAAAATCAAGGCCTCTACCCAGATCCCCCCCCGGGGGTGGCGGACCTGTTAGGATGGTCCACCCTCGAAGGCTGATGGAACCTGAGAGGTTCCAGGAAGCCTTAGAGGGGCTCACGGTTGGTAATGACGGCAACTCTGTTGACGCCCTCACCGGTATTTGGAATACCGGTCTTTCTAGGGCTATACACAGTATCGCTCCCAAGCGCCCTCTCAGGCCTGCTTCTAAACGTAAGCCCTGGTATACGGAAGACCTCCGGGCAAGGAAGCGGGTTCTGCAACGGCTAGAGTACCGTTGGCGGAAACACCTTCGCTTAGACGACAAGGCTCTCCTAGACCAACTAGGACTACGGAGAGGCAATACGAGCAACAAAGAATTCGTTCTATGGTGCTCGTATTGCGTCCGCTGAGTCACGTCCGGCAGAGTTGTTCAGGGTGGTCAGGGAGCTAACTCAGCTCCCTCCCACCCTGAACCAGATCCTTGAACCTTCTAAGGCCTGCTGTGACTTGTTTAACGACTTTTTTGCGGATAAAACCTCTCGTATAAGCGAAGGTCTGAACGCCGACATTTCAGCAGAACCTAGGGTAGAAGTGTCCAGAGCCTCCGTGGACTATGTTAAACTGGATCAGTTTGAGTTGGTGAGTACCGAGGATGTGGACAAGATCCTCCGAAGTGTTCGGAAAACGACCTGCTCTCTTGATCCCTGTCCCTCATGGTTAGCGGCCCAGGGGGGACCGGCGGTAACATCATTGTTACGCCGGATAGTTAATACATCTCTGAGGGATGGGCTATTTCCATCTCAACTTAAATTGGCCATTGTGAAACCTATTTTAAAAAAGTCCTCCCTCGACCCCCTGGTACATAATAATTATCGGCCTGTTTCGCTGCTACCATTTTGGGGTAAGGTGATCGAGAGGGCGGTTGCGATCCAGCTTCAGGCGGTCTTGGATGAAACGGATTATCTGGACCCATTTCAAACTGGCTTCCGGGCGGGTTACGGGGTTGAGACGGCCATGGTTGCCTTGGTCGATGATCTCCGTCTGAGCATCGACAGGGGAAGCGTGTCCCTGCTGGTGCTCTTGGACATCTCAGCGGCTTTCGATACCATTGACCATGGTATCCTTCTGGGACGCCTGGCAGAGGTGGGGATCGAGGGCACTGCGCTCCAGTGGTTCCGGTCCTACCTCTCCGGGAGGTCCCAGATGGTGCAGCTGGGAGACGTGTGCTCCGACGAGAGGCCCCTTAAAACCGGGGTCCCTCAAGGAGCCATTCTGTCTCCCATGCTATTTAACATTTACATGAAACCGCTGGGAGAGATCATCCGGAGACATGGGGCGCGGGGTTATCAGTACGCTGATGACACCCAAATCATTTTCTCTATGTCTCCGACTGATGCAGTGACTGGGGATGGCGTCTCTCCTCTCATGGCCTGTCTAGAGTCAGTAATGGGCTGGATGAGGGGAAACCGACTCAAGTTGAATCCAGAGAAAACGGAGGTACTAGTGATAGGTTCTCCTGGTCCAGGAATGGCGGTGGTTCCACCTGTCCTGAACGGGGTCACGCTCCCTGTGAAGGACTCCGTGCGCAGTCTGGGGGTGCTTCTTGACTCGTCGCTTCACCTGACTGCTCAGGTGAATGCGACGGTCAAGAGCACCTGTCATCAGCTTCGGCTTATTTGCCAGCTGCGCCCATACCTGGCCCAGAGGGACCTAGAAACTGTTGTACATGCTCTGGTAACTTCGAGACTGGATTTCTGCAATGTACTCTACATGGGGCAACCCTTATACCAAACTCGGAAGCTGCAAATGGTGCAGAATATGGCAGCTCGGCTGGTCACTGGCGCTCCCAGGACCAGCCATATAACACCGGTGCTGAAAGACCTCCATTGGCTGCCCATCCGCTTCCGAGCTCAATATAAGGTGTTGGTGATCACCTATAAAGCCCTAAATGGCTTGGGCCCAGGATACCTAAAGGACCGCCTCTCCCCGTACATTCCGCCTCGCACCCTCAGAACGTCTGGGCAGCAATTACTGAAGGTGCCTGGGGCTAGGTTAGCCTCCACCACCCGGAGGACATTTTCCACGGCTGCCCCAGCCCTTTGGAATACGCTGCCCACCGAGCTCCGCTCAACTACCACCCTGGCCCAATTCAGGAAGGACTTAAAAACCTTCCTGTTCCAACAGGCATTCCCCGATTAAAAATCCTGTGGGCCTCCCTCCTCTTCCGTGGCCAAGAGGTTGGGCTAAGGGGTTTTTTATCCTGTTGACATTTGTCTTGTTTTTATTGTTAGTATGGTTTGCCTGTAGAAGTGTTTTTATATTGTTATGGCACCATTGTTTTTAATCTCTGTTGTAAGCCGCCCTGATCCTGGGAAGGGTGGGATATAAATAAAAATTTTATTATTATTATTATTACATTCAGTTTTCTCTGTATGTATAATAGGACTATAAGAGAAGGGAAGATTGCACTGCAGACAGAATGGCTATATTAAAACAGAACCTAACAGAGAGATAATAATGGTTTATCATCAAGCAAGACATGTTTCAAACCAGACAGTCCCCTCACTTTATAAGAAGTGATCAGTTCACTAGAAAAATGGTACCATTAGAATGTGCATAATCAAACAAATAATAAACCATTTCCTATAGCTGCTGGCTTTAGCCTTCTATGTAAAAGGGGTGCAATCTTATTTAGCAGTTTTTTATAACTTTTATTGACATTTAGTATTGTGATACCAACAATGTGAAACATTCTTTCACTCTCATGCCAGACATGGACTAAGAATTCTTATTCTTAGACACATGTTGAAGACTTGGTTGTTTTGGCAAGGCTTCTTGGCACAGATCAGCTTCATTATCTATTATATGGGTAATTAAATGCTGTATCTTTACTTTACTCCTTGTTCTTATATTGTAGGCTTCTTAACCTCATTACAGTGCACCACTCTGAAATCTTCAGATATTAGCATTTTTAAATGAATGAATGAATGAATAAACAGGGAATGTTTAACTGATTAATTGAAGAGACTAAAGATATTTTGATTAATTGCATGGGGAACTCTTAATTGCATGTCATCAAAGCAAAGGAATGCCTCCTATTGCTGCTTACACAGGATGGCATACCACATCTAAGTTACTTCTTGCTTGGAATTGTCTGAATCACTCTCCTCTGAGGGCTGGGAATGATGGGACTTGTAACTCAACACACCCAAAGGCTGTCTAGTTGAGGAAGCATGAACAAAAAAATAATTTCCTTCAGAATTTGTTTTTGATGGTAGTCGAAGCTATTACCATGGGTCAGCCCCAGCTGAGTAACCTTCTAACATAATATGAAGATTTTGGTATTTAAGCTAGACAATTGCCATAAAATACTAGGGGGTGGGGGGTGGGGTATGGGAACCAAGCATACAAAGTGGCCACTGAGGTCCAACTTACTAGAAACTAGGGGGCTGCCTGTAAGCACCAAAACCCCATGTTCCCCCTGAGCTAGTGTTGTCCTGTTTCAATCATGCAAGCCAATACCCTTGGGCTAGAATTGGGCAGATTGGATGCAGATCCAGCAGTCACAGTCTTATCCCAGTGCAAAATGATCCACAGGTCAAAATGATCCACTGTGATCCCAGCAGATCAGATGGCCCTGCACACCACTTACCTTCTTCTACTGTCACCTCTACTGAGAAGACCCTTTTCACAGCACCTGATGTGAGTGTAGCCAGGTGCCCTGTTTCTGTCAGATGCCATGACAGGGGTGTAGCCCTGGTGGCATAGTGGTTAAATGGCTGTACTACAGCCATATGGTTGTGAGTTCGATCCCATGGGCTCCAAGATCCACTCTACTTTGCATCCTTCTGTAGGATGATAACACGAGTACCCAGCTTGTTGGGGGAAATTAGCTTACACATCGTAAACCGCTTAGGAAGTGCTTAGTTCACAGATAAGAGATACAGAAATGTACTTGCTGTTGCTATTGCTAGCCAAGCACTCTATTTCCATGTCAGATGCCTTGACGGTGATCTTCTCAGTAGAGGTGATGGTAGAGGAAGGTAAGGGGCGTGCAGTGGTAGCGGGTCCATGGTACAGTGGTGGGCAGGCATGTAAACACCCTCCTGTTCCCATGCTAACCCATAGGACCTGGGTAATGATACCACAAGCTTGTTCTGTGCTATCCTGGCCCATCGGCTCAGCCCCCAAGACATGAAAAACAGAATTTGGCAATGTTAATTTTTCTGGACATAATTTCAAGAATCCCTGACCCAGCTTGGCACCCACCATTTGTTGTATGATTGTAGATGCAGTATTTTGTAATCCCAAAAAGGTTAATATTCCCAAGCAGTTGTGAGAAGATACAATCAAGCTGATCCTTGATTCCTATACCCATTTCCAACTTAAATCACCATTAGGCCTTCATTTTCACATTGTTTCCTTCTCAGCTCAAGCATCAAACTTTCTTTGGGGAAGCAGAACATTGCTCTATCCAACAGGGGAATGAGTGCTTCAAAATGAGCCCAGGTGAACAGTACACAGCCTGCAGCTTGGAATAAAACCATTCCCAAGAGAATGGGAAGATACTCCAAGCAGCATTCTGTCCATCTGCTTAAAGGATGTTCTTCGTAGGCTTGTCTTTCCTGCAAATCCTGGTTCCTTCCCCCAGAGTCTAATTACGAAGCAATTGCTCTTACTAGGCCTGCAGGCATTTTTTTAAAAAAAATACCAAGGATTTAATGATGGAAAGCTCAGGAAAGTTCTTATTCTGACTTCTTTCTACAGCCCCCTGCTCAGCAGTCAGGTCAGGAAGTCTCTGTGAGAACCAAGCAAAAAAGGGAAATTCTGACGAGACCCATGTCTTGAGCCATAGACAGCTATTTTCAAGGGAATGGAAAGAAGCAATCAATTCTCACTATGTACTCTCTCCACGTGATATTAAATGACATTTTGTCATTTAAACAAAATAAGGTCTAGTAAAAGAAAAAAGGTTGCAACATTGCCAGTCTAAAATCTTTGACTATATAAAGCAGAAAACACCTGGGAACAAAATTCTAAAATGCAGAGGGAACCTGCTGCACTATCCTAAGCATTTCTATTCAGGCATATGTCCTGCTGAGCTCAACAAAACACATCTAAATAAGTGCACATATGTCAGATATCTACATGAGAGTCAGTCTCATATGAATTTGGCTGTACAGGCAGCCCTTCTTACACACAGATTTTTTTATACAAGGATTCAAGCATCCACGGTTTGAAAATGTTAAAAAAAAGTATAAATTTCAAATATCAAACCTTGATTTTCCAATTTTTATAAGGGACACCATTTTGTTATTATAATAATAATAGTAATAAAATTTTATTTCTATACCGCCCTTCTAGAAATCAGGGCGGTGTACAACAAAGCAATACATACACATTAAAAATACATTAAAAACATTACAATAAAACAAACTAACTCATACCAGCTCAACCAGCTGACGACGGAGGGGTAGTGAGCCTACTGGGGGGTAGAGTCAGGGGTAGGCCCGCTCAAAGAGATATGTCTTCAGCCCCTTCTTAAAATGGGCCAGGGAGGTGGCCGAGCAGAGCTCGGCAGGCAGCGAGTTCAAGAGGTTGGGGGCCGAGGTGGTAAAGGCCCTCCTGGTGGTGGTAACTAGTCTAACCTCTGGAACTCTTAATAATTGCTGCCCAGTTGATCTGAGTGTGCGGGGCAGATTGTACGGAGAGAGGCGGTCCTCCAAGTACCCTGGGCCCAAGCCATTTAGGGCTTTATAGGTTATAACCAACACCTTGTATTGCACCCGGAAGCGAATAGGCAGCCAATGCAGGTCTTTAAGCACAGGTGTTATGTGATTGGCCCTGGATGTACCAGTGACCAGTCGTGCTGCCATATTCTGCACTAATTGCAGCTTCCAGGTATGGTATATTATATTTAATGGGACTTGAGCATACATGGATTTTGTTATATACAGGGGATCTTGGAACCAAACCCCAGCGTATAACGAGGGTCCACTGTATATAGTTACAGAGCTTGGGAAAGTTACTCTCCTGAACTACAAAACCCAGAATCTCCCAGATAGTATGGTCACTGGGATTCAGAGAGTTAGAGACCCCCAGAGTAACTTTCCAAGCCAACTAGTTTATGTGTTTTTAACTAGTGTTGTGTGTGTTGTATTTTAATCTGTTTATATGTCCCACCTCAATGCATAGGGAGATGTCAGAAATAAATAAATAGTTGTTGTTGTTGTTGTATAGCTCACAGCAAACATGCACAGGATTACTCTATAATCCTCTAAGGTTGTGTACATTACATAAGAGTCCAACTCAGACAAGTGGGAGTTTGCTCTTGCTATTATTTGCCATCAAGTCAGTTATGACTTATGGTGGCCCTATGAAGAAGATACCTCCAAGCCACCCTGTCATCAACAATCCTGTTCAGATAATGCAAACTCAGGGCTGTGGCTTCCTTGGTTGAGTAAGATTGTGGCAGGTTAAAATATTTTTGTGCCATTAGCATTTTTTAAGCTGACGAAGGTTGGGCTTTTTAAATGTTGTGCAATTCAGATTTCAAGGTCTGTATATAGTTTTTAATACATTTTAGTATTTTTAATGTGTAATGTTTTTCACTTTTTAAATTGTTTGTTTTTAAACTTTATATTCATACTTTGTAATGCTTTTGCATTATTTTTAAATTGTACGGTTTTAAATTAGCTGGTAGCTACCTTGAGTCCCTGTATCGGAAGAAGGGTGGGATATAAATTAATCAGAAGCATAATCAGGTTTCCTCTTTTCCTATTGTCTTCTGTTTTATCAGGCATTATCCTCTTTTCTAATGAGTGGTGTTATCTTATAAAATGCCCAAAGTTCAAGAGCATCAATTTAATCATTTTGGCTTCTATAGAAAGCTTGATTCGCTATTGGATCCATTTATTTGTCTTTTTGGGGGGGAGGGCAGTCTAAAGTACCTGAAGAATAATCCTTCACAAACAGGATTCAAGTGAAGTAGGACATCCAGGTTAAAAAAAAAATGCATAGGATTACTGTGAGTTTTATTAGCCAGAGAAGAGACATGGATCTGTTTGGGTCCCATATGGGAGAAACACAGGATATAAATAAATACACCACTAACATGCATAAAGTTCTCTTGGACATCACAGAATGAGATAATTTTGCCCCTTTTTCTTAATAAGTTTTTGATGTGCCTTTGGCAAGGAAAAAGGTCAAGTAACAAAGCCTGTCATAAACATTGCAATCATTAGCCTGCTTCATCACTGCTGAATTTTTCCTGGGTACTTGCCTCCTGAAAGCACAGTGAGGCTGAAAATGATATAACTTAATCTAATTTAAATGGTGCCTCTTTGCTAAGAAGTGTGGGGTGGTATCGTTGCAATTATAAACAGGAATTTGAACTTGGGTTTCAATATTTTAATTCATTTTTAGTATTTTTTTAAAATTTAACTTTGATGAGCTTGGATTCTGCAAATTTCTTTAAGATTTAAGACTGCAGCATCGGGATCAAACAATATAATAGTATCACTTTATTCTGATATGTTCAGACCTCATTTGGAATGATGAACCCAGTTATGGGTAGCACACTACAAGAAGGATATTGACAAGTTGCTACATGCCCAAAGAAATGTGACCATGATGGTAAAATGTCTGGAAGCTAAACCCACGAAAAACACTTGAGGGAGTCAGGTATAGTTAGGAGAAGAGAAGACTGAGAGGCAACATGATAATCCCCCTTTACCTTTCTGAAGGACTGTCATGTGGAAGATAGAGTGAGCTTGTGTTCTGCTGCTGCAGAGAGTAGGGTTCAATGTGTTCAAATGACAAGAAAGGAGAGCCTGATAAATATTAGGAAATACTTCCTCATGGTAAGAACTAATGAAAAGTGAAAAAGACTCATTGGAACATAGTAGGCTTTTCTTCACTGGAGGTTTTTAAACCAAAGTTAGATGCTAACTCTTGTGGGTTATTTAGGAGTTGTTTCCTGGATTGGCGGGCCATTGGACTAGATCAGTGGTTTCCCACCTTTTGTCCTCCTGTTGTTTTGGACTTCAGTTCCCATAATTCCTGACCAAGTTGGCTAGTGTTTCTGGGATCTGAAGTCCAAAACAAATGGAGGACGAAAGGTTGGAAACCACTAGACTAGATAGCCCTTGGGGTCGATTCCAACTCTATAATTCTTTAATTGTACAGAATAGGAATAGCAATAGCAAGTACATTTCTATACCACTTATCAGTGCACTTAAGCACTCCCTAAGCAGTTTACAAAGTGTAAGCTAATTGCCCCAAACAATCTGGGCACTCATTTCAGTGACCTTCTCGGAAGGATACAAGCCTGAGTCGAGCCTGAGCCCTTTTGCTGGTATTGAACTCACAACCTTATGGTTTGCGAGTGAGTGGCTGCAGTACAGGCATTTAACCACTGTGTCACCAGAAGTTTAATATAATCCTGTTTGCCATCAGCTTGGCATCTCCACTGCTGGACTATCCCAAAAGATGACAGGAATATACCAGTCTCACCATTGCTTCTTCTTCTTTTTCAGATTAATCACACAGAAGAAAGGTGGCAACTTGAAGCTCTTCAGAAGTTTATGAACTACAATGCCCGTCAGCCCTAAATAGCATAACCAAAGGTAATGAATGATTGGAATTACTGATGAAATTTCACCAGTAATTCTAATCATTCATTACCTTTGGTATTCTAACACTCTGTTTCTCTAGACTTACTAGACTTCACCTCCCAGAACTCCTAGCTAGTAAGGCCCACTCTCAGGAAATCTGGGAAATTAAGTCTCAAACACCTGTAGGACCAGAGTTTGACAACTGATGATTTAGAAGGCCCAGCCCTGAGGCAGATAGTGTTACTCAGTCAGGATCCATACAGTAAATGCAGTTAAATGCCTCTGACTCAGATTTGGCAATATAATGACATCACTGCTGACAATACCTTCAGGCAGTGTAAATAAATAAGGGAACATTTTCATAAGTAGTGCTGAAAAACTGCTAAAAAAAGAGGCCTTTTTGGCACTTCAGAAAATATGTAATAAAGGATGGGAGGAACATTCCAGTTAGGCTTTTGTGCAAGTACTAAAATGACCTAAAAGTGCCCTGTGAAACAGGAGTGGTAGTTCTCTATAGGGAACCTACAGAGGAACACTAAAAGGAGGTTTATTATGGGTTCTCTTTTAAAAATTAGTATCAATTGAGGCTCAAAAATTATTTCCCCTCCCCTTTGCTATCACGTAAGCAGGCTCCTTTGTGATCATTTAATATCTCTATAGCAACTACACCAATTACTTACATAGCAGGGTAACATTAGAGAAGTATATTTTTAGATGCCTTTTCATGTGTAATTTAGCAGCAGGAAACTAAGAGAGAGCCACCTCTCATGCCAGCAAGATTTGTAAGACCTAAAAAGTCATATCTGAGCACATCTGCTCATTTAACCTTTGTTTCAGACCTCTCTCTCTCTCTCTCTTGTGCACACACATATGACTTTGCGATAATCCCCTCCCACAGCAGTGACTCTTATTTCCTTGAAACAATGTACAGTCTTTGTTCTGTCACAACTGAAAAGTTGTTTAATCTTGTTGTGGTGGTGGTGTGCCTTCAAGTCATTCCTGACTTATGGAGACCGAAGGAGAATCTATCACAGGGTTTTCTTGGCAAGTTTCATCAGAGGGGGTTTGCCTTTGCCATTCAATGAGGCTGAGAGAGTGTAGCTTGCCAAAGGCCACCAAGTGGATTTCCATGATCAAGCCAAGATTCAAACCCTGGTATCCAGAGTCATAGTCCAATGCTAAAAAAACTACTCCCTAGTAGAGATACATGGCTAGGTTTCCATTCATCTCAGATGAAAAGGGCTGTCTCCTGTTTTCAGAGTTTGGGGCTGTGCAGACAGCCCTGGAGGGGTGACCTCCAGCTGCCCCTTTTACAGCCAGATTACGGCCGTGACAGCCACATGCCATGGCCCCAATCTGGCCTTTGCAGGGTGCAAAAAGGAGCTGCAAAAAGCAGCTCCTTTTTGCACCCTGCAACGGGTGTGATAGCTATGGCGTCGTGGCTTTATGGTGCTCCTTCAGCACTGTGTCATGCGGATGCGGCGCCAGAGGAACACTGTGACACCATATTCCGTGTGGAGCAGCGATTGGCATCACGCTGCCCTGGGGGCAGAGCCAGGGCATGTGTCATGTGGACACCATGCCCCAAGTTGGTTTTTAAAGCCAGTCTGCACAGCCCCACAGAAAGCCTTTTCTTTTATATAGATTCAAATAAATGCCAAAGAACCCTGTATTTCAGGGTGTGCCCTTCATAAAGACAGAAATCTGTATCATGTAATCTATAAATGTGAACAATATGTTAATTTACAATGAAATATGTGGCTAGATTAACGGAAATCAGTACTTTCATTCAGTGGCATCACTAGGGTTGGCATTACCCAGTATGGTAACTCATGCTGTCCCCCCTACTTTGACTTCCTCACATATAACACCATACAGAAGTAAGATTTTTTGGTATTAATGTTATAAATTGTAATTCCCATACATCTCTGAATGTAATAGCAGTCATTGTGATATAAACATAATTTAAGGTTTAAAATATATTTTAAAAACCCAGGGTCTTTCCTTTCCCTTCCCACTGAGCCTTGCTCCACTCAAACCATCTCTTCGGTGTCTTAAAGGGACTCATGTGAATGCCACATCCTGTTTCTGCCCAAAGTCCGATGTTTGGGGATCAGTGGTATCACCGTCCCTTAGGGGATCACCTGTTGTGGTCCGCATCCTCTGTTCTCCCATTAGTGGCATTTGTGTTACTTCTTTAACTGTAACTTTGGTACCACAGGTAGAAATAACATGGAAAGAATAAGGATGGTTTCCTGTATCACAAAAATGAAGAGCAGTTCAATGTGTTTCAGCAAACTTTTTCTTCAAAACTAATGATATGCACATAAGAAATGAAACAACCATGTCAGGAAAGCCTTGCATAAGTAAACAAAAACACTGTGAACCTTCTAGAGATCACTTGAAAGCTTCCTCCAAAATGTATCCTGGGGTTATTTTTCTTTTCTTTCAACAGCCTCCACTTTTCTTAGGATTTCCATTTTGGTGAGGAAACTTACAGCTCTATGCTTATGCCCAGGTAGCTGGAGAGGCAAGATAATGGGGTTTCCCTTCTCTTTCTCTTTTGATTTTCAGACCTGCCCCATTAAGTGATGCTGGAGGCAGCTGTTTACCTTGTTTGTTGTATATAAGCATGCACCGTTACAGTAGGTTCACCTAGAGTAGAATCCCATTCTTTCCAGGTCAAGCTTTATTGCTTTAATTACTGCGTACATGCTGCTGCAAACATAAACTGAAAGTCTTTCTTTCTTCAGCCCTCCTTCCAGACAGACATAAGACAAGGGGGGTGTGTGGGTAGGTTCGGCTTCTCTAAAAAGACTTTGTAAAAAGGAGTTTCATTGTCACACCACATGCCTTGAGGTGTGCTGGGGTGCACCTGCATTTCAAAAGTAGCATTTTCCATACACAGGTGTCACTTCAGTGCAGAAAAAAAGCTGTTTCTGTTCAAAAAAGAGCAGAAAGGGGCAGTTTTCTATGCAGAGAGACCCATATGTGTTGTATTGTTTTGAAGTGTACTGTTTTAAACACTGTTACTGTATATTTTTAAACTGTATTTTGTTCTTTTAATAAGTAATATTTATTAATATTGTAATAATTTAATTCCATTTTAATGCATTAGTTTTTTGTGTTTTCAGTTGTACTGTTCTTTTTTAAAAAAAAATTAATTGAAACAAAATATATACAACAATCACCATTTTTCCATGTAACGGAATTATCTGTTAATTTATCTCTGATGTACAGTATTACAATGTCTATAATATTATTGTACTTCCTAAGATAACTGAGTTTTCCCAAAAACTTAAACAATTCTTTACTAACTCTTATTTATATTAAATAAAAAAGACCCTATGATTCAATCAATTAACTATAAATATTTGTGTCTTCATTGTAACTCAACAGCTCTAAAATTGCTGCTATTCATAGATTATATCTTATCTTTCTCTTATTCCTCATATAAAGCGATGTGTATTTCTCCTTTTTTTCCCGATTTGAATATACTGTAATCTTTCCATAAATCCCATTCTTTATAAAAATTATTTAATGAGCCTTTCCCCAATAAAGTAGTTAGTTTGTCCATCTCATACAAATCCATTACTTTCAATCTCCACTCCTCCACTGTAGGGATTTCTTCTGACTTCCTATCTTGCAAATATAATCATCGCTGCCACAACTGTGTGAAATAATAGTTTCTCTTTTTTATTTTCCATTTTTAAATTATCTGTAATATTCAAAAGATAGATCTTGGGATCCATTCGATCCTTTCATTTCCTTATGAAAGTTTTTCCAAAATACTGTGGATTTTTGACAGTTCCACCAACAATGCAGATAAGTACCAACCACTTTTTGACATTTCCAACATGTAGTCTTATTGTTCCTAAACATTTTTGATAGCTTATAAGGAGTTAAATATCACCTATATAAAGATTTATATAGATTTTCTCTCAAATCAACATTTAATGTCAAATTAATTCTTTTTTTCCAAAGTCTCTCCCATTTAATAAATTTACATTTAATACATTTAATACATTTGTTCAAATCTTTTGCCCATTTTACCATAAATACTTTAACTCTTTCCTCTTCTAATTCAAATTTAATTATTAATTGATATATTTTTGATATTTGTTTCTTAGGATCTTTTATAATATTTTCCAAATCTGATTCTACTAATCCAATTCCATTGAGTTGTACTGTTCTTTTAAACTGTAAGCCGCTTTGGGTTCTGGGGGAAAAGCAGGATACAAATAAATATAATCATAATAATTTATGCAACATAAATCCTGAAATGTGAAGGATTAAAGTCATCAAGTTTTTTCTACCATCTTTCAAACGTTTCCAAATATTCTTTATATCACACATCGATTGTTGAGAAGCATAAGCAAGAGGTTGTTGCTACATCTATGTTTTGCCCAGGAAGTGATCAGGCAGATCATAAGTCATCTATCCCAGATCATAAATAACTTTTAAAAGTCTCCCCAACCCCCAATGTTTCAAAAATAATCTGAAATACACCATAAAGTAATTACCTTTTCAGAAGCACAAGCCTACCCTTCAACCTCCACAGAATACACAGAATTGTCTGCTTTCCACCAAAGTGTAATTTAATACAGGGCCAGGGAACCTTTAGTGTTCTAAGTGTTTGTAACGACAGCTTTCATAATTCCTTAACTGGCCACACCTAAGACTGATGGGAGTTGTGAAGTCAAAGGCTTTCATGGCCGGCATCCATAGTTTTTTTTTTTGGGGGGGGGGGGGGGGGAGGGCTCGGGCTATGTGGCCATGTTCCAGAAAAGTTTCTTCCTGACAATTGTGTAGCATAGCTACAGCCCAGAGAGCACATAAGGGAAGTGTCATATACTATTCTTTCACTGATAGGAGTTGTATGCCAAAACATCTGGAAGACCAAAGATTCCCTACACAAGCTTTATTTGTAATTCAAGAATCTGTAACACAATTTTTTCAATGGTGACTGAAGCACAGAATACTAGGAAGCATTGGAAATGTTACTAAACATGGGGATATCTCAAGTGCACAGATATAGCAGTTTGACAGCACCTTAATAACACCACCTAACAATATCCTGGGATTTCATAAAATACTTCTCTTCTAGTCAGTTTTAGCTCATTCCCATGAACTGCAGCATTAGAGCTCTCCAGCAAAGAATCCTTACATACCTCATACAACTACAAACCCCAGGATTGTTTAGCATGAAAACATGGCAATTAAAATGGTGTACATGTGCAACAATTGTGTAGCATAGCTACAGCCCAGATAGCATATAAGGGAACTGTCATATACTATCCTTTCACATTCAGCAGCACATTTCAAGCTCACAGGCCTCTCAATCTTATCACCAGAACCAAGAACTCACTAGGGGAGTTCATGAGATTGATGTCTCCTTGAATCAAAGCCTTGAGTGATCTTAACACTTGGCTGCTAGATTTAAGCATTGCCTCATTCATGGGCTTCAAAACAAAGCACAGAACACAGCCTGAAGGAGGACAGCATAATATGGAATGTGAGGCTGCAGAAAGTGATGGATAACAATAAACGAGTTCTTTCCAATGATTTTTCTCCGGTCAGGTCACTACTGATAAATGTAACTGTCCTTAGTATAGAGAGAAAGGCTGGTGGCCTTCCCTGTCAGCATTCATTATACTATAAACCTTGGTTCCCTGCTCAAGAAACTCCCTGCATGAATATGGATTAGTGAAGCTCGACTATAGCTGTGGGGAATCAAAAACATCAGACGGCAAGGATGTACCAGAATGAAATTAAGCTGCAGTGTAAGGATGAAAAGGATGAAGCTGTTATTTATTTATTTTTGATGCACTGCCCAGTTTGTGGCCAGAAGAAAACTTGGAAATGTTGGTTATGGGGACTAAAACTCCCAGGATTTCCTAAAGTAATGACTTTAATAGGGTCAGGACAAGTTTTTTCTTGTTTTAAGAACATGCAAAATCTTTCTCTTCACTACCATCTCCATCGCCACCCATCTACCTTCTGGCTATACTAGTATGAAAAGGCATTGCAGGGTATCCTGTGGAGGAGCTATGTAAATCTCAACTTGGTTTAACAACGGATTGGCAAAGTGCAGTCCTCCAGATGGACTTCAAGCACTCCCCAGAAGGCAGGCAATTCCCATGTTGCAACAGCTCCATTGGCTGGCAGTCTGTTTTCAGGCACAATTCAAAATACTGTTTGTCACCTTTAAAGCCCTACATGGCTCAGGTCCTGGTTATATGAAGGCCCATATTCTCCCTTACAAACCAGCCTATGCTCTGAGATCTCCTGGGAAGGCCATCTCATCTGTTTCACTTCAATCACAGGTACATTTGGTAGGAACACAGGACAGGACCATCTCAGTGGCTGCTCCCAGGATCTGTAATTCCTTTCCCAGAGAGGTTTGACTGTCATCCCCCTTGCTATCTTTCTATAGGCAGGTGAAGACCTTTCTGTTTCAGGAGGGCTTTGAGAACTGATTGCTCTCAAAGGACCTTGCCAATGTACTAGACTGTCTGTTTATTTGTTTTTTTTTAATGGTATTTGTTTTAAATGGTTTAATTTTTTTTAATTTTCATTACATTTTTATTTTTGTATGCTGTGAATTTTTAGTCATGTTAGCTATGAATAATGTAAACCACCTTGAGTCGTGAACTAGGAAAAGGTGGGAATAATAATAATAATAATAATAATGACAACAACAACACAATTTTTGGCTATGAAGATGAAGAATGGTGGGAGTGGTAATCTAACAAATTTGATGGTCTGCCCCTAGTTTAAGATCAGTTTTGTTTTTCTATATGAAAACTTGATGGCATTTCCATGCTGTCAAGCATGCTAGAACTTGCTAGCTGATGGGCCAATGGAAACTGATTGATGGACAATTATCTGCTGCAAAAAATGCTCTTTACCAAGCTTCAAGAATAATCCACTTGGAAATAACAATCACTCAAGAAAATGTGGGGGCTGAAAAACATCTGCCTCATCTGACTGAGCATTTTTACATTATTATTTTTAAAAAATGAGAATTGGGAAAGAAAGAATGTGTGTGTGTGTGTGTGCGTGCGTGTGCATGCGCGTGCGCATGTGCACACACACACTAAAATTGGATGGTGGTTAAGATGGCAATGCAATTAGCAGTGCCTGGGGTGGTTGCTCTTAAATGTCACAAATATCTTTTTAGCATGTCAAGCAGACAAATGCTCTCTTTGGTTATTAAGCAAATAGTAAACTAGTATAAAAAGTTTTTCCAGGTTTCCAGAATTCAGTGCCAGGAGGCCTTGTGGAAGGCCAGCTGTTTAGAGTCCAGGGAACATCTGGGCCTACACAGCTGTATTAGCAAGCAATTTAACTGCAGTCATGTTTCTTTAAAGTCAGATTTTGCTATATCTTCTGGGAGAATTCAAGAAATATTAGCAGAAGAAATCTTTCCATAGTGCAAAATGCAAAATACTCATTCCACATGCAAAATAGTCTTTCCACAAGCAAAATACTCTTCCCTCCAATCAGGACATGACTAACCCAGCAAAAAGTATTCTGATTTTCCCATTTCTGTGGGGAAAAGAGGAATATATGGCTGCCATATAGATTCCTGCCACTGAAGAGCAATGGAAACAAGCTATGGCGGGTTACAGACCGCCGAAAAGCAGCGGCCTGCACCCGCCCCTTTCCCCGCCGGATCGGAGCCTCAGTGGTCAGAGTGGCAGCCGCTGAGGCCCCAATCCGCCGCTTTCCAGGCTACGGGGAAGCGGCAATAGGCCCCTTCCCCGCAGCCTGGAAAGGGGTATCCTTGGGGCTTCAAGCCCCCAGGACACCCCGCAGCAGCGGGAAGGAGGAGAAAGACGCCCAGTGACGCAAACGGAAAAGGAGTTCCGTTTCAGAGCTCCTTTTGCGGCTGGGGAAAGGGCGCACTATTCGCCCTGGTGCGGTGTGACGATGTCACGTCCGCGCCGCCCCATATAGAGGCGGCGTGGTCATGACGTCGTAATGGTGGCGGCCGTGTGGAACAGCCACCACCATTTTGTGCGCGTTCCGCGCGTGCTAGAGTTGGAGGCGTCCAGAAAGGACGCCCCTTTCTAACCCTAGCATGCATGGAGCGCACACTTTAAGGCCCATCTGCAACGGGCCATTGTTAACTTTTATGTACCTGGGTCTCTTTCTGATTAAATAGTTATAGTATGTCAATACCAGTTAAACTGCCATGGCTTAATTCTATGGAAATCTAGGATTCTGGGGTTTAAAGTCACCAACTCAGTTCATGCTTACAGACAGCCCAGTCCAGCAACTTCAGGAATGTGTCTGAGAACAATCAACTTCTCCTTGACAAAACAAAGTGGTCTGACCATTAAATATCTCAGTCAAAAATTGTCAGTGATTTTTTTTGCCCCCATATGAGACTGAAAAGACCACTGCTTCCAACCCTCTTTTAATTTGTTGTTGTTGTTGTTGCTGCTGCTGTTGTTGTCTCTTTGTGCTCTTTTTGACGCAAAGAAGGAAAAACACTATTTTGTACAAAAAGATTCAATTTTGCAAAAAATTATTTTTGCGCAAAATACCAAGTTTCACACAAAACACTGTAGTTTGTTCAAAATATAGACAAAAAGGCTTCATAAAATGTTTGCCAATAAAAAATGCACAAAATCTCATTCTCACGCAGGGGGGAAAATATTTTTTGAAATTTTGCATTTTCATCTATGAGTGCAAAATAAGTGAAAATGTAATGCCTTAATACTAATCACCATGAAAGGAAGTTCTTCAACAAATGCTGTGGCTTCATCTCTGTACTTATTATGCCTCACATAATGCATATTAAAAAGTTAGACACAACCTCAAAATGTTCCCTGCGTTACATCATCCCAAGGTCAGCCTCATGATATGCCTGAAAGATATCTCAGCTTATGCAATTGGCAGCCAGTGAGGCAAAACACTAGTCCTCAAGCATGATTTAGTAATAACAGATTGCTAGGAACTGTTCTAATATACAGATGGACTAGATCACTAAGTCAAAGTCACAAATTAACTTCAAATTCTATGTCTGTGGGCCAGAGCAGACAGGCAGGAAAAGCGGATCAATTCTGCTTTTTCCAAAAGAGGGTTGAAACTCCACTGCCCGCACAGCCCACACCCAAGGAAGGCTCAATACACATGGCCCAACTGAAAGGCTGCCAAATTGCACTGCTGGGTTTTTGTTGTTGTTGTTGTTACCTCTCCACCACACATGCACACTGTTGCACAAACACACCATCTGCAACCTCCAAGTACCTTCCATGTCTGCCCAGATGCCATCCCATTGAATGGCCACCCCTCTGATCGGCCACACAGTCACACGTGCGATGCTCTGCCTGTACAGAACATCAGAGCATTGATGTGAAAGTAATACATTGGCAAAGCATAATTATGGAGCCCCCCCCCCCCCCCACATGCCCCCTTCACCTCCCCTTCACTTCGTGTAAATTGCAATTGCATTGGAATTGTCGTACTTTCATTTCCTTGCTTTGCCTCAGCCCAGTACTCGTATCAGGATGTTTATAAGCAGGTGTAAAGATGTGCATTTTCCACCTTTCCTAGGGTATTTTTGCTCCAGTTTATATCCCCAGAGTGCAGCTTCAGCCCAGTTTCCAGCCACTTTCAAGGTGCGTGCCATCTAAACACCCGCCTTCAAAGCGGCTGGAAATCGCTTGATTTTGCCCATCTGTTTCTCCCCTGTGTGTAGGCAGACTGCAACTCATCTTTACCCTCACAAGCTATTATCTAGGGCTCTAGCCTTGGTTCTTCATACAGAAGGCTGGTGGTAAGAATTTAAGGTGGTAAAGTACACAGTACAATGTCAGCCTGGAAGTGAGAGAGCACCCATTTTTAAGGCTCCATGTGCAAAATCTGAAGTATTTAAGGAGAATTGTCCTCCCACTATCCTGTCATTATTTCTATTACCATATAAACATTCCCCATCTTTTGTATTTTATCAACAAGGGCAATATTCAAAAACATGAACCCCCTTCCCCAATCATAATTTCAACTCAAACATTCCACTTTACTACCTCATACTAATGCATACATAGACCATTCTGGCCAGATCTTGGGGGAAAAATTTCTCTGTCTATCTCTCTTTGGGCCACCTTGTTTTTTGGACTAAATTTCCCATGGTTGCTAGCCATGCTGGATGGAGGATTTGGGTAGTTGTACATTGGGAAAAACAACACCAAGGAATGCTTCCAGGTTCTGGTCCTGAGCAGCTCAGAGTCCCAAAGCCTATTACATTGCTTAGCCCCCACTAGAGCTCTCCTAGATTCTTCCCAGTAGTCAACTCTTTTGTCCTGGCTGACCCCAACAGCCAACTTCCATATGAATAATAGTCTCCTAGGCCAACCTTGTTCCTCTTCCTAAGAAAATATTATTGCTGTTATGGTAGTGTCAACATGATTTTAAAAGGACTACATATAGTTAAAGTGGGTTAATTACCTTATATATGTCCAGGAATCCACACTGATGGTCAAATCGTGTGTAGAGCTCATTGAGCATACTGATCACCTGCATGGGAGTACACTGGGCACAGACAGCAGTGAAGCCAACAATGTCCGAGAAGAGCATGGTAACATCGTCAAATTTCCTTGCTTGAACCTGCTGTCCTTGCCACAGCTGCTGAGCCACTTCTTCTGGGAAGATAGAAATAAGGAGATCCACAGTCTTCTTCTTCTCTTCTTCCAGAGCCTGGTGTGTTTTCTCTAGTGTTGCCTTCAATTTGTCCATCCGCTTCTTTAAGCCATCCTGGGCCTTGGCCTGCTCCCCAACAAGGATGACATCACGGGTAGCATCGTGGATTGGTATGTCCGAAAGGTGGAGGCCTCGACCCATCAGTTCATCCAGCTTGTCCACACAAGGTGAACCCAAAAACAAAATGGAGTTTGATTCTGGGACATGAATCATTTGTCCTTTGATTTCCATTACCTGGAAAGAACAGAAACAGAATAATTAATAAAACATCAGTAATGATGTCAAAGTAAAATCTTAAAATAAACTATCAATCCTGTTTAAAATGTCATGGGTTATGTTAATGAATGCTTTGCTGGGTTAATCTTGTCTTTTCTTTTTTCCTGAAGACAAGAAAAGGATGTGGACACTCGCTTGCTTGTTCAATTAAATTACTTATCATATATTTTCTTTGGACTATCATTTAATGCTTAAATGATAAACTATAGTAAAAGATAAGCCACACAATTTTTCATATGAACAATTTTGATTGGGAGAAAGGTAGGATAGAAGTAAATAAAATAATAGTGACAATAAATGACCAGGGCCTGTCATTTGACAAAAGGCAACTGGCCCAGGCAGCAGATGCTAAAGACTAGCAGCAATAAGCACCTGATTCTTCCTCCTCTTATCTCCTTCTATTAGTAGCAAGGACTATATATGCCTTGCAGTATATCTTAAACCCACAAAACTAGGCTGGTGGCCTAGGTGTGGGGGATTCTATACTGTGTCAGTACTGAAATGAGTTTCAACTACTTCTTAGTCCTTTCAGAGAAGTCTATTTGAGTAGAATGGACAGTATGTTCTCCTATTCTTATTCCAATGTCTTCTTGTGTTTCAGCAGTCAAATGTCTTTGGATGATATGTATATGATAACAGTTGAGATTTTTTTTAAAAAATCAGATGCTTTTAAACCTTAAATGTGTTTATGCTTATTAAGTATTAATTAATTAATTAATTACATTTAATATATATCCTGCCTTTCCCCAGCACTGAACCCCGGGAAGGTCAATGAAATTAAAACAACATAAACCTAAAGAACTATTGACACAGAATTTTTTAGAAAAAAAAAAGAGTTAAAGAAACAGTTATCTTCAAAATACACAGTTAAAACAGCTTAAAATGCATTTAAAAGTTAATAAAGGCTGCATCCACATTCCAAGGGCCAACTGTAATTCAGTTCAACACCACTTTAACTGTCATGACTCAATGCTATGGAATCCTGAAATTTGTAGTTTGTTGTGGCACCAGAGCTCTCTGACAGAGAAGGATAAATATCTCACAATACTACAGTTCCCAGAATTCCATAGCACTTGAACCATGACAGTTCACGTGGTGTCAAACTGGATCAAATCTTAAAACCAAACCTGCAGTAACTTCATTGAGCAGCATCTGTTACCAGATTAAATGACCACTTGGTTTGACTCACTGGAACAATATTAAACACACTTAGGGGACTAAGAGCCAGTGTGGAGTAATGGTTTGAGCATTGGATTATGATTCTAGAGAACAGGGTCCAAATCTCCACTTTACTACTTTGGGCAAGCCACACTCTCTCAGTTCCAGAGAAAGGCAAAGGCCAAAGCTCCTCTGAACAAATGTTGCCAAGAAAAAGTGATGATAGGTTTGTCTCAGGGTTGGCATAAGTCAAAAACAATTTGAAAGCACACAACAACAAACTAAGGACAAGGGCATTAGTCCTCTCCTTTTTTCTTTTGAACAGAGGTCATAATACTCCTAAAGTTTCTTCCTCCTCCAGCTCTCTGATGGTTAACTCTTTTCTCCATTACTCTGAAACAGATTGTGTGTGTTGGGCAGGAAGACTCAGGTACATGTGTTTCCACATTAGGAAAATAATGTGCAGACAGCCTTGAGGGAAATAAACATAATGGTAAGATTCCTTGAACAAAAGTCAATACAGCCAATATAACCAAGTCCGCATTATTAAAAAGATCTTTAAAAAAATTGCTCATGCATATTAAACCCTACTTTCATTTTAAATTGCTCTTCCTTCAGAATGGCCGTCGGGCTTTCATGTGCATGACACAGCATAAGAATGCTCAACCGATCAGGTTTCTGAGATGAAATATCAGAACAGATGTGCATGTCGAAATGAAAAGTAAACGTTTTATAAAGCGAGACACAGCAAAGATCTGCAACCAAAGTGGCATGTACAAACTGGAAAGAAATTAGTTTGGTTCACATTTTAATATCAACCAACCCAAACCTCACTTCCCAAACCAATGTAGCAACCAGAATACAATTATTCTGCTGACTCTGCACTTCTTGAAATTTTGCAATAAAAAATGTATACATTTGGCAAAAACGTATACAGGAATACATCTTTTAGGAGAAATGTGTCCATAAATTAATACAAAAGAGAAAATGCCTAGAGAAATTTTGATTTCCCTCAGACCTATTTACAATCTCATTCTCAAACATGTATACTGTGTGTGAGGGAGAGAGAATGAGAGAGGGAGGAAGAGAGAGAGAGAGAGAGAATGAAATTCTGTGCAATACTTCATCTTTAATCTTTTGAGCATCTCTTTTTGAGCCTTCTGAGGTTTTACTGGATGCTCCACATTTTCTGCTTCTTCCAAGCAGGCTAATGCCATAGCAAATTTGTTAATTTGCAGGTGCTACAATATTGTGTTGTTTTTACTTCAATTAATTAAAATTGGTACCCCTTTAGAAAATTATTTTTTGGTATGGACTTTATGGGGGGGGGGGGGGGAGGTGAGGAAAAAACAATATGAAAGAAAGCTTTACTTGAATAAATTCTAAATGTATTGAAATTGAAACCGTCAGATCTATACTTCCCTAGTGGCAATAAAATCATTTTCACAGCAAAATCAGCATGTTACGAGATAAAAATTTGTTAGGAAATGTAGAAAAACTCAGCCACTTGTATACAAAGTAGCATCTCTTCATCTCCCTTGTGAAAGATTATTCCCTGTAGTCTTATACCATTATAAGCTTGTATGCTGACTGGAAATAAATTTTAGGATAAAGCCTTCATGAACATTATTATTGCATGTGGTGTTGTATGTAATGTATTACTGTACCCAGTGATCTCTGCTCTAGTTTGTTATTTTTTTTAATTCTATCACAGCATAAAGCCTTGCTATTTTTTAAAGTGGAAATAATACTTTAGTATTAGTTGTGTTGCTTCCTTCTTCTTTCAAAAATGAATATTGTTTTTCAATGTTTTCCATAAATAGTATGTAGAATAAAGTATAGAATAAAGTAAATCTAAACATACCAAATGAGGATATGAATGTATGGACTTGCTTTATCCCAGGTGAGGATATTGGACCCTTTTGTTCATCAGTGCAGTAGTTGCTCTCCCAGGTCTTAAGTAGGGGTCTTTTCCAGCCCAGCTACCCTTTCTATCTGGAAAATATGGGAGTTTCTGCAGCTGGGGTGGGCAATGAGTTGTCTGTGCAGCATGTGCAATCCCTCCGGGGTCCACAGTGCACCCCCATGCCATCTAAAACCTGTTCTGTAGTTTTACATATTTTTTTACAGGAAATGCCCATGATCTATCATCCCACTGGATCATCCCATGATATCAGGATATTTGTTGTTCTTGTGTGCCTTCAAGATGACTCCAATTTATGGCAACCCTGTCATAGGATTTCCTTGGCCAGATTTACTGAGAGGAGGTATTTCATGGCCTCTATCTTAGAGTGTATCTGTACTGTATAAATAATGGAATTTGACACCACTTTAAGGCCTGTAGCTCCATCCCATGGAATCCTGGAATTTGCAGTTTTACAAGGTATTTAGGATTCTCTGGCAAAGAGTAGTGGTGCCTCACAAAACTGCAAATCCCAGGATTCTGTAGGATGAGCCATGGTAACGTAATATCAAACTGCACTATTTCTACAGTGCAGATCTACCCTGACACTCAGACAGTGGTATTTGTCCAAAGATCACTCAACAAGTTTCCATGGCTAAGGAGGGATTTGAAGGTCTTCTGGAATCCTAGAACCCTAATGCAACATCCAGTCACTACACCATGCTGATTCTTTGTAGGCGTTAGCAATGCAGTTCTTACTGCACAGCTCAGTGAATACGTAATTCATTGAATAGTAATACAGTCCTAAAACAGAGTCTACAAGGTGTCTGATGTGTTTTATCATTTGGATTGGAAGTAACTATCTTGTCTGTTTAAGGGAGGAACCACTTGAAGGGAGGAACCACCCCAGGCAAATGATGAGATTCTTTCTTGAGCAAGCAAATTCTTCTCAAGAAAGAAGGAAATAGTCAATGGAAAGGAAGCTTTCCAGTTATCCTTCAGTGTGGGTGTTTCTGGGGTGGCATTTCTATTCCTCCAAATCTCCAGTGCCCTCCCATTTCTCCCTGTACAACACCATCATCTTGCAGGCCCAATGCTACAATGGTAATTCCCACCTATCAGACATAACAGGAGAGGCTGACTGTGTAATTCAGCTCTTTGTTCACCTAAGAAAGTAACCGTACCAAACTGAACAGCTGTTGGTACAACAAGCTTTTAAAATGCTCACCTCATTTTAAAGCATACTGTTCCACATTTCATATGTAAATGAAATAGGTATCTGTTTCAATATACACTGTAAATAAGTTTAAAAGGACTTGTTAGGAAATGTTTCAGCACAGCAGAGCAGATTGTCCAGTGTACAAGACACCTACTTGGCAGCTTGCAATCTGGTTTTCAGGGCCTTGCTCCTGCTCTCCCATGTATTCAGCTTACTGCTTTGTACACAAAATATAATATTATTTCACAGGCTCAAACATTTTAGATATATAGCATCCTCAGCTGTTAGGAAGTCCATCCTACATATATGATCTATAGTGCAAGGCTAGGGAAACTGTTTAAGTCCAACATTCAAATTTCAATTTAGAAAACAGCTTGGGTGAGTGCATTCCAGCAAGGTATGGGGTAAAGGCATGGGACAGTGACAAAGGAAAGTGAACAGCACCAGATGAAAACCTTATTAAGAATGCACTTGAATATCTGTTGTCAGGCATTCAAAACCTTTCCAGTCTACAAATCAGAGTCCCTGTTCCATTCAAAGCCTTTTAAGTCTGCGAACAACACCTCCAGTTCCATGCAAACCCTTCCCACCTGCAAGCCACAGTTCCTGTTCCATGCAAAACCTTTCCAGTCTGGAAACTGGAGTTCCCATTCCATGCAAAGATTCTGCAGTCTGAAAACTGGAGCTCTCATTTCATGCAAATCCTAGTCAATAAACCAAAATTCTTATCCCATGGAAAGTCTTCCATGACTGCAAAACAAAGCCCATTTCAATAGTTAAGATTTCTCATACCTTGGATCAAACATTGATCAGAATGGAGACTGCGGCCAAGAGATTAAAAAAAAAAAAACAGGAATGGGAAGAGCAGCAATGAAAGACATAGACATTTTAAAGAGCAAATATATACAATTGAGCACCAAAGTTAGAATCATCCAAGCCATGGTATTCCTCATTACTATGTATAGATGTGAGAGCTGGACAGTGAAAAAGGCAGATATAAAGAAGATCAACTTTTTTGAGATGTGTTGCTGGAGAGGAATGCTGAGGATACTGTGGACGGCCAAAAAGTCAAAAAATAAAATAAATACTTACTGCTTTGTACATGAAATAGATTATTATTTTCACAGGCTTGGACATTTGATCCTTGAATATATCAAGCCTGAAATACCGCTAGAAACTAAGATGATAAAACTGAGGTTGTCAGACTTTGGCCACATCATGAGAAGGCATTAGAAAAGACAATAATGCTAGAAAAGTTGGACAGTAGCAAGTAGAGAGAAAGACCACATGCCAAATAGCTAGACTCAATTACAGAGGTCTCTGGCATGAATCTACAAGACTTAAGCAGGGCAATGGAGGACAGGGGGG
>NC_056524.1:24686526-24696552 GCF_019175285.1 Sceloporus undulatus
GGGGGGTCTTGGAATGTCTCATTGACAGGGACACCACGAGTTTCTGTTGACTCGAGTTAACAACACAAAAACAGTCACCTGCTAGCCGGCAGACCATTTTGCCGCTAGAGGCGGCAAAAACTACAAGCCCCAGTATGCACTGGGCTTGCCCTGGCTCCCTATTGGTGCGCAGGGCGGAAGGGGCGGTCCTTCTGCCCTGTGACGCTCTGGGAGTTAGGCTCAGTGGTGCGGAGCTTCCAGTCCTCCAGGGCAGCCCTTTGGTGGGCTGCCTTGGAGGAGGAGTTCCGCACACACGTTGTGGGGGTGGGGCTTAGGCCTATATAAGGCCATGCTGCAGGCCCCGTCCCCCATTCGGCACTTGGCTTTGCACTGCGTGGAGCCAAGCTAGGAAGGGAGGAAGACAGGAGCAGCTCTTCCCTGCCCACCCATCGCTGTTTGTGGTTTTTTTGCCACAACTTGGGGCGGCAGGATAGGCCAGGATCTGCACGGTGTGGACCAGGGCTATGGAGCTCTGGTTGGAGTCAATAGGTACCCGGGGGCAATAGGGCAGGCGTATGGCTATTGCAGGGGCCATAACGCGGGAGCACCTCCCGGTGACTGGGGCTTAGTGAATATGTGAACGCATGGCATGTTTTGCGGTCAAGTTGTGTTCCTTAGCCCCTAGGTCATCCCAGCGCCTGGTGGATGCCAGGTTTTGGAAATCAGACAACGTGGGGTTGTTTGATTTCGCAGATCCTGACCCTCATGCTTGGTGCCAACCTTACCAACTGCTTGCTAATAAAGTTGTGGCCTTTCTTCAAAACTTGTTGTTATGTGTGGTTATTTGCAGCAGCATCTGAGGCAACAAGAAGAAAAGCATCAAGTACCCAATGAGAGGCAACATTCCATATGGTAATATTTGGAAATGTACCTCTACCCTGTCAGTGAAGTCATCCATCCTTCTTAACCTCAGGAACTCATCTGCTGAGGAAGGAAGCACAACTTTTATTTCAGGCCACCAGCACTGGTCACTCACACATTTATTACCAGCAAGCCAGCTGTTATTTCTCCTGACCTGTTGAATTCTTGAGGCTCAAGCAGCAAGAATGGGAGCAGCTTCTACTGCCCCAGATGCTTATATCTAAATTCAGTCAGGAAACAAAAGAAGGAGGAGATGAAAGAGCAGTCAGTGGGCTGAGGGGTTTAGTCCTGCTAAAACTGGCATCAAGGTTAGACACTACTGGGCATCTGTCAAAGTCCACACTCCAGCAAAGGAGACCTATATTGGATTTTACTTTGTTTGTCCTACTGGAAGCAAACATGCAAAATAAGATAAAACCTCCTTATCAAAAGTCTTTTAAAGATAAAGTTAGTATTTTAAAAACTCTTTGCAGCATTCTCCAGTACACAGCTAGAGATATTATCATAATCATCTCCCAGGGGTTTATGGCTCCCCTCAACCCTTTGGAAAATTGCTCCCAACATCATTTCATGTTTAATCCAGAGCCAAGGATACAGGCAATGGATTCAAGCTACAGAAAAAGAGATTCCACCATAAACATTAGGAAGAACTCCTGGCAGTAAGAGCTCTTTGACAGGGGGAATTACGCCTAACGGCGGTGGTCTGTTGGGAGTGCTTTGATTGTGTATTCTGAGCAGTGAGGGGTTGGACTGGATACCCTTGTGGTCTCTTCCAGCTCTATAATTCTACATTCTGCTCTCTGGAACAGCAGAAACAAGCTTGCTCTAAGCTTTTACATTTTGGTGTTGTGTGTCTTCAACTCATTCCCAACTATGGTGATGTAAGGCGAACTTATCATGGGCAAGGTTTGTTATGGGGTGGGTGGATTGCATTTGCCTCCCTCTAAGACTGAGAGAGTGTGACTTTGCCTGAGGTTACTCATGGCTGGCAGGGATGCCCAGTGCTCATATTCTCACACTGGTACACCCCTCATATAGTTAAAAGATAGTTTATGTCTAAACTCCTTGTAAGGCTTTCCCCCGAAAACTTCTGACAATCTTGGTCACCATTCCTGGGACAAATTCTAGGTTTTTATATCATTAATGAACTGTGGCACCCAGAACTGGACACAGTATTACAGTATGTGAGGTCTGTCAAAGCAGACCGATGCATTCTACTGTCTAGCGCTGGACCATTTCAGAGAATCTCTCAGCCACCCAAATCATCTAGACCAGCAGTTCCCAAAGTGTGCTTGTGGACCCTTAAGGCTCTGTGATCAAAATGATTGAGCCCCATCAAGATACTATCATAGTCAGTGGTAATGAACAGCACATACATCCAGGAAAATGGGACAGAGGTATACTTCCCTAAGTGTAGACTGCCTAACAATATTGTGGCACAGATCATGCTACCTAGCCTGATATCTCATCGCATCTGGTTTTCAGCTCGAAGCATTCTTCAAGCAGCAAACTTCTTGTGCTGGCCTTGGTGAGGCTTTGCTTTGTCTAAAGGTATTTTGTAGACTCATCTCAAAACATTCCAATTAGGCCTAAGAGCCCCACAGTACATCAAACAGCATAGGTCTAAATAATTCCCAGGAATCTAGAGGTACTTTGGCCTAAAAACACAGTAACATACTTGAGTTTTGTAATGAATATAAAACGAGCTAAGAGCTTTTCTGATCAAACGATTGAACCTTATGCAGTGAGCTTAAGGGGAGAAGATGGGATCGGTGCTCCCTCTTATGTGAAACTGGCACCTTTTTTTCCTGAGCTTCCCCACTTGGTTTTCCCGCTGAGTGAACTGTCGAGATATTATTCTTCACAGCAGCAAAGCTAGTGTTACAAATTTCAGTTATTTATAGACTTCTCCAGGGTGTTACGTAATGTGCAACAGCCTCCAACCCCCAAGACAGCAAATTTAGCCTTTTTTGATTGATCTGTGATGCCTTAAATTAAGATGCAGGAGCTCAACGTCGGAATTCAAGGGACGTATATTAAGAGGGGGAGGTAATACATTGGACTGATAAATGTCAGCCAATTTGCTGTAAAAAAAAAAAAAAAGGAAGGAAAGGAAAGGAAGAAAATAAATGTGGAAAAATAAAAGAACAAACCTACGAAGACTGTGGGGCCATTAGTCCAATAAGGTTCCCTGCCAAGGGATGTGATATCCACAACAGAATCTCATGTTGTTCTGAAGTAGCTTTTACACATAGGGTTTCGGCAATCTATAGATCCCTTGTCTTGTTTCAGGCATGAAAATACAGCATCTAATACCAAATACCGAAGCCCAGTGCATTCCTTGGAAACTCAGGCCTGCATAGGGCTTCTCTTTTGGAAACATAGGAATGATCTCTAAGTCTTGATATACGGATAGAAGCATTGAGGGTTCTGTCCTCAATCTGCTGATGATATCCACATGAAGCAAGGCTGGGCCCGATAGCCTTTAAGTGAGGGAGGATATCATTTTAAAAATGCCCTTTTATTTAAAACAAAAGAAAACACCCTACAGTAGAGAAAGCACCTTCTTACCTATCCCTGTCCTTGCTTCCTAATTTCCTACTTTCCTCCAGGCGTTTTACTCTAAGATCTGTAGGGAAAGACTCTCTCTGGTCCCACTATTATCCCAGGTACATTCAATATGCAGTATGGACATGGGGAACAGCCTTCTTGGTGGTTGTTCCCAAGTTATGGAACTGCTTTCTCTAGGAGGTCTGACTCCTTTCCTATTGCCTTCCCATCAGCAGGTAAGACCTTTTTATTTCAGGCACAGCCTGTACAGCCACCAGTTGCTACGGCCCCAATCTTAGGGGCGGTCTGTTGAACCCCATAAAACCCTTTTATTTAAGGTAGGATCTTTATTTTATTAAAGACCATTTATTTTTTAATGTTGCAGCACACAAAGCTTTTAATGTGTGTGTACTTATAATTGTTTTAAATATCTTTTACTGCTGTTTCTAACTTACCTTTTTAACTTGTGTTTTTTAATCAAAGTTTAGTTTGTGTTTTAACTTTTCAACAAGATGTTTAATTGTATTGTGTTTTAAAACAGTGTGTTGTTGTTGGTGGTGGTGATGTGTGCCTCAAGTCATTTCCAACAAGGATGATCCTATATGTTCTGGGGCTGAGAGTGTATAACTCATCCAGTGGGTTTCCATGGCTGAGCAGGAACGAACCCTGATCTCTATAGTCCAATGCTCAAAACCACTACACCGTGCTGACAAAACATTGTACCTCACTTTGTCCTGTACTGGAACAAGGTGGGAAAACAATGGATAAATGAATGAATACTGTAAATAATCCTTGGAAGGAGGCTGGGGGGAGGGTTCCTTATGGTAGTATTTCCTTATGGTTGTTAGTTGTACCATCCATCCTACCACCTTAAGAACACATCTGTTAAGAAGGGAAGCACAATGGTGGTTTCCATATACTGTCTCACCTATTTTGAAAGTATGTTTGGTGGCATGATCCTACCTATCTCCATTCGTGCCCCACCTCTGCCACTACCCATGCCTAATTACCACCTCTTCCAAAGCGTTCTCTTTAGATCTTTTTCGAGTAAGGATTTTTGTGTAAGGCCAAGAAACGACGGGTCAGAAAGCGTGGCTGAGCCATTCCCCTGCTGGTCCAAGGGCCCACTAGTGCTGAAGCTTCATCAGCATCACTCCTACTGAGAAAGCCCCCTCGTTGCCATATCTGACACGTATGGCTCACCTGGATGCAACCATGTGGCCAGATGCCCCATTTCCACCTCAGACAGGGCAGTGAAGCACTTCCCCTTAAGAGTGATAGCACAGAAAGCAAGGAACACATGGGAGGCATTCATAACGGCGGGTTTGCCACGGAGTTTCCAGAAAATTCCACAGCAAGTGGGTTAGGGCTGTTTACCCCAGAATCAGCTGGATTACCCCAGAATTAGTCTTCCAGGATCTGACCCACGTTTTGGCCTGCATTGTCCAAACAGGATACTATGAGCCCGAGGAAACATGGGCTTTTTGATGCATGCAGACAGTACCCCTGTTAGCTTTCAGGCACTAGCTTTGTTCAGTAGCTCACTTATGACATGGAAACATGAGATCACAGCTGTTATTTCTACAAGTCGCTGTCTTCCAGGCATCAATATATAAAGAGAATTCTCATTGCTTGGATTTTTGTAGGTTTTTAAAGAATGGATTCTGATGATGGTTATGTTCCATGAGATTTAACCCCCACACCGTCTGTGTTCCGAGAAATTCCTGCTGCCTACTATTGGGCCAACACCAAGTCTCATGCCAAGTTTGCCTCTAAAAGTTCATAAGTTGTTGTTGATTGTTGTATAATTGCTGTACACCGCCCTGATTCTAAGAAGGCGGTATATAAATAAAATTTTATTATGTTATTTTATTATTATTATTATTATTATTATTTTAACTGCTATAATTCTTGTGCCCTCTCCTATGCAAAGGTAACCTCACTGTAGATATTGCTTCTTTGCATAGTTAGGTATACTGAGGGCTATGGTCTGACTTACGATAAGCTTATGTAGGGATAGGCAAATTTGCCCCTCTCCCAACGGCTAGCATCTCCTCCAGACACCTGGACTGCCTCTCTTTCTATCCAAAAGAAAAGTAAGCTTCTGGAAGCTTCCAAGAGTAGCATTACATTATTATCATTATGATTATTTATCTAGCTGCATAATTACACATGGCTCTTTTCAAGTAAAAGAACAAAGACACAGCCCGGCAAAGGCATGCCATTCTAATACACACCCACACATAATTCCATGCAACACACATCCCCACACAAAGGGGGAAGGAGTAATACAAATATAAAACTATGTAATAAAATTGTAAAACAAATTATCCACACAGATATAAAACAAAAAACAAAAACAAAACCCCCACAATGCAATAAACATAAAGCAAACTGAGAAATACCAGATAACCAAAATTATACCTTTTAAAGTAGTTGCGGACAGGGATGCTGCAGCATTCAGCAGAAGGAAATGCTCATTTTTCAATACTAGAAGTGACTTTCAGTAGCTTAGGGGAAAGAAAAGCACACCCCAAAGTCACTGCAGCCTGATTCCTTTGAGAGCAAAAGTCCTTTTCTAAAAAACTTTTACACCTGATCAGCTCTCCTGTAGGAAAAATTATATCTGGCTTTAACCTTGAGCACCCAAATGCCTTTGGAGGAGTAGATGCTAGCCACAGATGCTGGCAAACCTCAGGAAGAAAAAATCTTCTAAACATGGCCACATAGCCTGAAAACTCACAAAAAACCAAGTAGACTTGGTCTACAAAAGCTCATGCTGCCAACTTCTTCCCTTCAGTTAGTCTCCAATATGCCACAAGATCTCTCTACCTACTGATTCCACAGACTGACACAGTTATTCTTTGAAGTCTTAAAACTTTAAGTGGAGCATTTGGAAACACAGTATATAAGCATCCAGCCAAAATGGGAATTACTGAGAGAAGGTAAATATACAAGGTTATAAAACTGTGGATATGAACAGTTTTCATTGTTTATTCACTGCAATGCTAGATATTTAGGGATAAGGGGTACAAATACTTATGTGGGGGGCAATGTCCTCATTTATATCCCTACAGCTACACACCATGTTTTGGGACCACATACAGCTTGGAGTTGCATTTTCCCCACTTCAATGTAAAAGTGTACACTTGAACACATATGCACCTCTCTCCACACACAACACATATAAACAAGCCAGTGCCTCATTTTCCACACTCACTTATCCAGCCGCAGTGCTAGCGAAGGCATTGTGTGAAATTAAACAATTTTTATTTTGTTTTAAAAAGGAACTGTTAATATCAGTTTACAATCACACCTAAATCTGAAACCAGGTCAGCTGTACAGAGCAAATAAATACGGTGTACTTTTAGCTATTAACAACAGTAACAGCTACAAATTGGAATTCAGGCAGTGAAGGAAAAGAAAGCTTATAGTACACAGTTACGTCCCACTGAAAAATGCAGAGAATTTGACTCTGTTCAGATTTAGTAACAAGCTATGGTTTCCCATTATTTGATAGCAAACCTACAGAAGAAGGAAAGTTTCCACTCAAGTGTTGATCTGGTTCATCTGGCTTTGGGTGCATCTACATGGTGGAAAAATGCACTGTGACATCACTAAGTGCTGAAGCTCCATTATGGAACTGTGGATTTTAGTTTTACAAGGTCTTAGCCTTTTCTGCCAAAACTGGTGATGCCTCATAAAGCTCAAATCCCAGTCTGAAATGGAACCATGGCAGTTAAAGTAGTAACAAACTGCATTATTGCTACAGGCAGTTACATTCCGAGAGCCCAGCATGGTGTCGTGGTTTGAGCACTGGACTAGGACTCTAGAGACCAGGTTTGAATCCTGTTCAGTCATAGAAACTCACCGGATGATCTTGGGCAAGTCCCACTGTCTCAGCCTCCGAGGATGGCAATAGCAAACCCTCTCTGAGAAACTTGCCAAGAACATCCCATGACAGGGTCGCTGTATTTGGAAATGTCTTGAAGATACACAACAACATATCAACACAAGAGGATGCACTCCAGGTTTGCTAATTCTCACTGACAGTGGCTCCTAGTCTCAGGCAAATTCTTTCCTAATCCTACCTGGAGATTCCTGGTGTGCCCTGCTGTGTCCCATCAAGTACAAACAGGCTTGATCCTGCTTAGCTCCTAAAAATCGGCAAAAATCAGCTGTGTCCAGAAAGGTTTACTTGTAAGCTTCCATGTCTATAATGCACACATTTATTTCCTTCTCTTTTTATTAATGGGCTCTATCTGTCAGGCTCAGTGACACCCTTAGCCCTCAAAATAATCTTTCTTATCTCCATAGACAGTTTTTACTAAAGCTGTCAGTGCTGACAGGCGAACTCACTTGCCATGCTTATCCTATGTGATAGAAGATCCCATTGATTGAATGAACTGGGTCAGTTAGCAACTTAAAAAAGAAAAGAATGCTGAGCTTGTCACAAATTTACCTATTATCTGGGCATTCAGTAACTCCTTTTATCAATGGTTTCAATAACAGTATTTCAGATATTCAGAAGCTAACTTCTCAAGCCCTCATCCCTTGTGAAAACTTTTATGAGAAAAATCTCTATGTAAGTGTATTTATCTTGATTATGTCAAACAAAAGAAAGCAAATCAACTGTTGCAGTTTCCTTGTTTCTTCGCTAGGTGTATTTGCTTGATTTTACCCGCTCCTGTCAAAACACAGGGGATCCTACTGGTCTCTTGGGCATAGATAAAAACAAAAACAAAACCCAGATAATGTGTGGCCAGGTAACCACACATTAAACACTTTTTACAAGTACATTTCATCCTGCCCTTCAACCTCAACTAAACACTTCAATGCAGCACTGTTGTGGTTAAAGGTTCATGTTACATTCAATGAACATACATTGGTACACACAATGTTCAACATATGGGCAATCACTGGTTTCTACCACTATTTAGAAGAATGTATGGAAGCCTGTCTGAAAACTGAGTAAAAAGTGTCATGTGTCTGATTCATGCTATTTGACTTGTACTTCTAGGAATTTTTATAAGATTCCTTGAAATTTGGGTGTAACTGCATAGAGCTCATAAAAGTAAATAAGGGCGTCAAATTTCAATACTAGCTCAGAATGTCATGCTTGTAAAGCATGGAATGTTGCTAGAGTGCCCAGCTATAACTCATTTAAGGCTTATAATGGGAAAGTAAACTCATCCCTCCACATTGCTGGGTTAGGGTCATAGACCCTATGAATGTGGAAAATCCACAAACAAGAGAAACACTATGGCCATAGGATTGAGCTGAGAGCTATAAATGTCAGTGAAAGTTCTCTCCGGAATATCTGGGTCCTTCAGTGTGACTTTTGGTTAAAGTTGACCATAGAGGTTGCCCTGGAAGGCCTAGTATTCCTAAAGAGAACATGTTAATAAACATCTGTGAATAATCAGATCCACAAAAGTCAAAGCCACAAATGTGGAGGACTAGTGTATTTTGGTTTGTCCAAAGGGAATTGCAATCCACCTTCACAAATGAGTCAGTGTTTGTCCCTTTTTCACTAGCAGTCTGTCCAGGGCATTCAAATGGGCTTCACATCCATTACATTATAAAATCTTTATGGATACCAGTTCTGTTATGTAGGCCAGTTTCTTTATTCTCATGAGTGATAGCACTGTGGCTTGGAGAGAGGCTTTTCTTAGATGTTTCATGTTAAAGGCAAGATTCAAACTGGGATTTCTTGATTAGCCACTGGAGCCAGCATGGGTAGTGGTCTGAGTCTTGGACACGCATCCACGAGATTTGGACTCCACAGAATCCATCTGGTGGTCCTTCTGCAAGCCATACTTTCGCAGTGTCAGAAGAAGACAATGACAAAAGCTTTCTGAACAAATCTTGCCAAGAAAAACCCTCCAGATCACTTTAAGGTCATCATAAATCAGAATCAATGTGAAGACACACAACAACAAACTCAAAACCACTGTGCTTCACTGTGTTCAGTTAATTTTCTAAATCATCTCTTTTTACATTTTCATATAGTTGACAACCTTTAGAATGATATTAATTAAAATAAGATGATTCAGATGCACAATTTTGTCCTTCAAATCTGTTCTTAAATATCAAACTGGTTTCTATGAGCCTCCTATCCAGGAACCAAAGTTCAATAAATAGAGTTTAAACAAACTGGAGTTCAACAGTATCATGACAAACTGTGGTTAGTTTAACGTTGAAAGTGGCCAAAGAAAAATGCAGCCGCCCTGTGACGCTCTGGGAGTTAGGCTCAGTGGTGCGGAGCTTCCAGTCCTCCAGGGCAGCCCTTTGGTGGGCTGCCTTGGAGGAGGAGTTCCGCAGCACACGTTGTGGGGGTGGGGCTTAGGCCTATATAAGGCCATGCTGCAGGCCCCGTCCCCCATTCGGCACTTGGCTTTGCACTGCGTGGAGCCAAGCTAGGAAGGGAGGAAGACAGGAGCAGCTTTCCCTGCCCACCCATCGCTGTTTTGTGGTTTTTTTGCCACAACTTGGGGCGGCAGGATAGGCCAGGATCTGCACGGTGTGGGACCAGGGCTATGGAGCTCTGGTTGGGAGTCAATAGGTACCCGGGGG
>NC_056524.1:24696652-24702102 GCF_019175285.1 Sceloporus undulatus
GGCAGACCATTTTGCCGCTAGAGGCGGCAAAAAACTACAAGCCCCAGTATGCACTGGGGCTTGCCCTGGCTCCCTATTGGTGCGCAGGGCGGAAGGGGCGATCCTTCCGCCCTGTGACGCTCTGGGAGTTAGGCTCAGTGGTGCGGAGCTTCCGGTCCTCCAGGGCAGCCCTTTGGTGGGCTGCCTTGGAGGAGGAGTTCCGCAGCACACGTTGTGGGGGTGGGGCTTAGGCCTATATAAGGCCATGCTGCAGGCCCCGTCCCCCATTCGGCACTTGGCTTTGCACTGCGTGGAGCCAAGCTAGGAAGGGAGGAAGACAGGAGCAGCTTCCCCTGCCCACCCATCGCTGTTTTGTGGTTTTTTTGCCACAACTTGGGGCGGCAGGATAGGCCAGGATCTGCACGGTGTGGGACCAGGGCTATGGAGCTCTGGTTGGGAGTCAATAGGTACCCGGGGGCAAATAGGGCAGGCGTATGGCTATTGCAGGGGCCATAACGCGGGAGCACCTCCCGGTGACTAGGGGCTTAGTGAATATGTGAACGCATGGCATGTTTTGCGGTCAAGTTGTGTTCCTTAGCCCCTAGGTCATCCCAAGCGCCTGGTGGATGCCAGGTTTTTGGATAATCAGACAAACGTGGGGTTGTTTGATTTCGCAGATCCTGACCTCATGTTTGGTGCCAACCCTTACCAACTGCTTGCTAATAAAGTTGTGGCCTTTCTTCCAAACTTGTTGTTATGTGTGGTTATTTGCAGCAGCATCTGAGGCAACAAGAAGAAAAGCATCAAGTACCCAATGAGAGGCAACATTCCATATGGTAATATTTGGAAATGTACCTCTACCCTGTCAGTGAAGTCATACCATCCATTCTATAACCTCAGGAACTCATCTGCTGAGGAAGGAAGCACAACTTTTATTTTCAGGCCACCAGCACTGGTCACTCACACATTTATTACCAGCAAAGCCAGCTGTTATTTCTCCTGACCTGTTGAATTCTTGAGGCTCAAGCTAGCAAGAATATGGGAAGACAGCTTCTACTGCCCCAGATGCTTATAGTCTAAAATTCAGTGCAGGAAAAACAAAAGAAGGAGGAGATGAAAGAGCAGTCAGTGGGCTGAGAGGGTTTAGTCCTTGCTAAAACTGGCATCAAGGTTAGACACTACTGGGCATCTGTCAAAGTCCACACTCCAGCAAAGGAGACCATATATTGGATTTTACTTTAGTTTGTCCTACTGGAAGCAAAACATGCAAAATAAGATAAAACCTTCCTTATCAAAAGTCTTTTAAAGATAAAGTTAGTATTTTAAAAAACTCTTTTGCAGCATTCTCCAGTACACAGCTAGAGATATTATCATAATCATCTCCCAGGGGTTTTATGGCTCCCCTCAACCCTTTGGAAAATTGCTCCCAACATCATTTCATGTTTAATCCAGAGCCAAGGATACAGAGCAATGGATTCAAGCTACAGAAAAAGAGATTCCACCTAAACATTAGGAAGAACTTCCTGGCAGTAAGAGCTCTTTGACAGTGGAATATACTGCCTAAGGCGGTGGTCTGTTGGGAGTGCTTTGATTGTGTATTCCTGAGCAGTGAGGGGTTGGACTGGATTACCCTTGTGGTCTCTTCCAGCTCTATAATTCTACATTCTGCTCTCTGGAACAGCAGAAAACAAGCTTGCTCTAAGCTTTTACATTTTGGTGTTGTGTGTCTTCAACTCATTCCCAACTTATGGTGAATGTAAGGCGAACTTATCATGGGCAAGGTTTGTTTAGGGGGTGGGTGGATTGCATTTGCCTCCCTCTAAGACTGAGAGAGTGTGACTTGCCTAAGGTTACTCATGGCTGAGCAGGGATAGCCCAGTGCTCATATTACATCACACTGGTACACCCCCTCATATAGTTAAAAGATAGTTATGTCACCTGTCTGTCTTCTCTTCTTCAAGCTAAACTCCTTGTAAGGCTTTCCCCCGAAACTTCTGACAATCTTGGTCACCATTCCTGGGACAAATTCTAGGTTTTTTATATCATTAATGAACTGTGGCACCCAGAACTGGACACAGTATTACAGTATGTGAGGTCTGATCAAAGCAGACCGATGCATTCTACTGTCTAGCGCTGGTCCTATTTCAGAGAATCTCTCAGCACCCAAATCATCTAGACCAGCAGTTCCCAAAGTGTGCTCTGTGGACCCTTAAGGCTCTGTGAGTCAAAATGATTGAGAACCCCATCAAAGATATCATAGTCAGTGGTAATGAACAGCACATACATCCAGGAAAATGGGACAGAGGTATACTTCCCTAAGTGTAGACTGCCTAACAATATTGTGCAATCAGATCATGCTACATAGCCTGATATCTCATCGCATCTGGTTTTCAGACCTCTGAAGCATTCTTCAAGCAGCAAACTTTCTTGTGCTGGCCTTGGTGAGAGCCTTTGCTTTGTCTTAAAGGTATTTTGTAGACTCATCTCAAAAACATTCCAATTAGGCCTTAAGAGCCCCACAGTACATCAAACAGCATAGGTCTAAATAATTCCCAGGAAATCCTAGAGGACTACTTATGGCCTAAAACACAGTAACATACTTGAGTTTTGTAATGAATATAGAAACTGAGCTAAGAAGCTTTTCTGATCAAACGATTAGAACCTTATGCAGTGAGCTTAAGGGAGGAGAAAGATGGGATCGGTGCTCCCTCTTATGTGAACTGGCACCTTTTTTTCCTGAGCTTCCTCACTTGGTTTTCCAGCTGAGTGAACTGTCGAGAGATATTATTCTTCACAGCAGCAAAGCTAGTGTTACAAATTTCAAGTTATTTATAGACTTCTCCAGGGTGTTACGTAATGTGCAACAGCCTCCAACCCCCAAGACAGCAAATTTAGCCTTTTTTGATTGATCTGTGATGCCTTAAATTAAAGATGCAGGAGCTCAACGTCAGGAATTCAAGGGACCGTATATTAAGAGAGGGGGAGGTAATACATTGGACTGATAAATGTCAGCCAATTTGCTGTAAAAAAAAAAAAAAGGAAAGGAAAGGAAAGGAAGAAAATAAATGTGGAAAAATAAAAGAACAAACATATCGAAAGACTGTGGGGCCAATTAGTCCAATAAGGTTCCCTGCTAAGGGATGTGATATCCACAAAACAGAATCTCATGTTGCTTTCTGAATGTAAGCTTTTACACATAGGGTTTCTGGCAATCTATAGATCCCTTGTCTTGTTTCAGAGCATGAAATACAGCATCTAATACCAAATACCGAAGCCCAAGTGCATTCCTTGGAAACTCAGGCCTGCATAGGGCATTAATCTTTTGGAAACATAGGAATGACTCCTAAGTCTTGATATACAGGATAGAAGCATTGAGGGTTCTGTCCTCAATCTGCTGATGCATATCCACATGAAGCAAGGCTGGGCCGAGTAGCCTTTAAGTGAGGGAGGATATCATTTTTAAAAATGCCCTTTTATTTAAAACAAAAGAAAACACCCTACAGTAGAGAAATAGCACCTTCTTACCTATCCCTGTCCTTGCTATCCTAATTGCCTACTTGTCCTCCAGGCGTTTTACTCTAAGATCTGTAGGGAAAGACTCTCTCTTGGTCCCACTATTATCCCAGGTACATTCAATATGCAGTATGGACATGGGGGAACAGCCTTCTTGGTGGTTGTTCCCAAGTTATGGAACTGCTTTCTCTAGGAGGTCTGACTCCTTTCCTATTGCCTTCCCATCAGCAGGTAAAGACCTTTTTATTTCAGGCACAGCCTGTACAGACCACCAGTTGCTACGGCCCCAATCTTAGGGGCGGTCTGTTGAACCCCATAAAGACCCTTTTATTTAAGGTAAGGATCTTTAATTTATTTAAAGACCATTTATTTTTTTAATATGTTGCAGCACACAAAGCTTTTAATGGGTGTGTACTTATAACATTTGTTTTAAATATCTTTTTAATGCTGTTTCTAACTTACATTTTTAACTTGTGTTTTTTAAATCAAAGTTTAGTTTGTGTTTTAACTTTTCAACTAAGAATGTTTAAATTGTATTGTGTTTTTAAAACAGTGTGTTGTTGTTGTTGGTGGTGATGTGTGCCTTCAAGTCATTTCCAACAAAGGATGATCCTATCATGTTCTGGGGCTGAGAGTGTATAACTCATCCAGTGGGTTTCCATGGCTGAGCAGGGAACTGAACCCTGATCTCTATAGTCCAATGCTCAAACCACTACACCGTGCTGACAAAACATTGTACATCACTTTGAATCCTGTACTGGAACAAAGGTGGGAAAACAATGGAATAAATGAATGAATACTGTAAATAATCCTTGGAAGGAGGCTGGGGGGAGGGTTCCTTATGGTAGTATTTCCTTATGGTTGTTAAGTTGTACCATCCATCCTACCGCCTTAAGAACACATCTGTTAAGAAGGGAAGCACAATGGTGGTTTCCATATACTGTCTCACCTATTTTGAAAGTATGTTTGGTGAGCATGATCCTACCTATCTCCATTCAGTGCCCCACCTCTGCACCACTACCCAATGCCTAATTAACCACCTCTTCCAAAGCTGTTCTCTTTAGATCTTTTTCGAGTAAGGATCTTTTTGTGTAAGGCCAAGAAATGACGGGTCAGGAAAGCGTGGGCTGAGCCATTCCCCTGCTGGTCCAAGGGCCCACTAGTGCTGAATGCTTCATCAGCATCACTCCTACTGAGAAAGCTCCCTCGTTGCCATATCTGACACAGATATGGCTCACCTGGATGCAACCATGTGGCCAGATGCCCCATTTCCACCTCAGACAGGGCAGTGAAGCACTTCCCATTAAGAGTGATAGCACAGAAAGCAAGGAACACATGGGAGGCATTCATAACGGCTGGGGTTTGCCACGGAGTTTCCAGAAAATTCCACAGCAAAGTGGGTTAAGGGCTGTTTACCCCAGAATCAGGCTGGATTACCCCAGAATTAGTCTTCCAGGATCTGACCCAGTTTTGGCCTGCATTGTCCAAACAGGATACTATGAGGCCAGAGGAAACATGGGCTTTTTGATGCATGCAGACAGTACCCCTGTTAGCTTTCAGGCAATAGCTTTGTTCAGATAGCTCACTTATGACATGGAAATCATGAGATCACAGCTGATTTAACTACAAGTCGCTGTCTTCCAGGCATCAATATAATAAGAGAAATTCTCATTGCTTGGATTTTTGTATGGTTTTTAAAGAATGAGATTCTGATGATGGCTTATGTTCCATGAGATTTAACCCACACACCGTCTGTGTTCCGAGAAATTCCTGCTGCACTACTCTATTGGGCCAACACCAAGTCTCATGCCAAGTTTAGCCTCTAAAAGTTCATAAGTTGTTGTTGTATTGTTGTATAATTGCTGTACACCGCCCTGATTCTAAGAAGGCGGTATATAAATAAAAATTTTATTATTATTATTATTATTATTATTATTATTATTATTATTATTATTATT